>NC_090889.1:36916849-36949349 GCF_036669925.1 Montipora capricornis | reverse complement strand
ACTTAAATAAGATTTAGGCGCTAACAATTACATAATTACAAGTGACAGCTGTCAAAAAAATATAAGATTGCAAAAAAGAAGAACAAAAAGTGGTGCTAATTTGTAGACGACAAAAAAGCTAAATTAACGAAGCAAAAAAATTAACAAAACCCCTAGAGGGGCCCTTAAACATTGTAAATCATAATGAGCTTCCCGGTCAGGACCTTTGAGTTCATCTAAAACCCAAAGGCCTGACGAAATCCAAGAAGAGGGCCTCAGAACGGTTGATCATGTAGGAACGTACTCTATGGGAAAGGAAACTAATTATAACAAATTCTGTTTTTTGAATGAAATTCCTTCCTTTTATTTAAGCCGTGGGGTGCTAGAGAGAACAGCTGAGCACTCCAATAAGCCTCTTTTGTAATTAAAAGCCTATCGATTTCTTCAGAGTTGCATGAGGCCTGCACCTGATCAATGCATTGAAATGAAAAATCATCTAGGGTATGTGGGATTTTGTTAAAATGCACTGCTACTTCGCAAGTTGTTTTGTTTGTAAGCATAGCAGACTTGTGATTACGGAACCTAATTCTAAAATCAGTGGTGGTAGATCCCACATATTGCAAGCGCATTTCTTGCAAGAGGCTAAATAAATAACGTTTTTAGAATCGCAGGAAAGACTGGAATGAATGGTGTATTTTTTTTTTTCCGTCTTAAAACTAAGGAAAGATTTAGATTCCACAAAGAAATTCTTACAAAGGTCGCATCTATTTCTATTGCATTTAAAACAACCATTGTTGTGGTGATCCGTTCGTCCCTCTGCGGCGGTTTTCAAGCGGGATGGTGCTAACAATTCTTTAAGGTTTTTTGACCGACGGAAGGCTGGTATGACAGAGCCTCGAGGGAAAAGTTCTTTTAATTTGGGGTTGGATTGTAGAATAAACAAGTGCTTTCTAATTATGTTACCAACATCGGGTAAATTTGGATTGAATGTAATAACAAACGGAAATAGTTTCTTCGCTTCTTTTTCACGAGTTCTAAGTAGATCATTTCTAGAAATGGCGGAGGCTTTGGAGAATTGATCATTAACTAATTTAGAAGGATAACCTTGATTGAGAAGGTACCCTTTGTACTCAGCTGTTCTCTTGGCAAGAAAGGTTTCATCAGAGCAATTTCTTTTCAATCTTGTGGCTACTCCGAAAGGAATGGCCTTGAAAACATGCTTAGGATAGCAGCTAGAAGGTGGAAGATATAAATGGCTGTCTGTAGGTTTAGAATAGACGTCTGTCCTAATAAATCCATCGATAAAGTATAATGTAAGATCTATAACATGGAGCTCACGCTCAGAGTAAACTAACTCAAATTTAATAGTAGGATAGAGAGAATTAATGTAATCCGTAAATTTATGTAAAGCAGGAAGGCCTTGCTGCCAAAGATCAAAAACATCGTCACCATATCGCCACCACAGGGACGGCTTTATCTGACTGGAAAATTTAGCTTGGAGATCGATTTCGCCCATGGCAAGATCGGCATAACTGCAGGCATTCTTTGGACCCATAGCTGTGCCATGAATTTGAAGAAAGAAATTATCCTTAAAAACAGAATGGTTGCTTTTCAAACAAATTTTCTCAGCTTCTAAAATGCAAGTAGTGGATGGAAATTTATTTTCTCTGGCATTCAAAGCTTTCCTTACGGCAGTAAGACCAAGTTTGTTATCGATGTTTGGAAACATTGAAACTACATCCCACGAAACCAGTAAGGTGCCAGTTGGAAAAGGGCCGCTAGTATTAATTAAGGTCTTCTATTTTGTTAAGAAGATCGGTGGTGTCCTTAATAAATGATGGCAGTTTTCTGGCAAGTGGTTGTAAATAAAATTCAGTAAAGGCCAATTGCCGTGCCACAGCAAGATGTGATGAGTCTAAGCGGGTTGCCTGTTTTATGGGTTTTGATATTTCCCAAAGCAACTCCTGGTTTCGATTCTTTATTCAATACCCACTTCGCTATTTCAGGAGAGATCTCACCTTTTCCGAGCCATTTAGAACAGCAATTGCCTACTAATGACAAATTTTAGCGGTAGGATCCAATTGCAAAGGTTTATAATGCAACTGGTTATTGAGTTGACCAAACATTTTTTCCTCGTATTCGTTTACATCAATTAATACAAATCTAGAGCCTTTATCCTGTATACGAATAACTACTTCAGAGTCATTTTTTAGTTCTTTAAGGGCAGTCCGTTCTTTTTTGGAGGGGTTATCCCTAGCTTGCCTAATGTTCTCAGGATTAACTTGAGTTATTTTTAGCTAATGAGCGGCGTGACACAATCTTTCTACAAATTTACCATCGATAATACCGCTAATAATCTTGGGCATTTAACAAAGATCTTCATAGAGTACACCTCAGTACTTACAGAACAACTAGGATCAACGGATGAACGAGATTTGGAGCCAAAAAGACTCTTCTTTGCTGTTGGTCGTTAAAGCACAGAGTCTAAACGATCGTTAAGCTTCTGGTTGGCCTTCCTCAGTCCCGTCAGTTCCTTCAGAATTGATTCCATTGGACTTGGGGTCGCGTCTTGCTGTGTTGGGGCCTCATCTAAACAACCTTCCCTCGAAGCCATCCTTGCTTTATTTGCCAATCGATTAGACAAGAACCACTACGCAAGCGAATGATCGGAGAGCAAATTCAAATGACGCGCAAAAATAAGTGACGGCCGTTTCAAAACGAGGCACTCGTGCGCAGTAATGGACGGAAGCACTGGTTCCAAGGGTCACTCGCTGTTTACTCGTTCGAGACCCTCCAGTTTACAGAGGTAACAAGTTACTCCTTAGAATTTTTAAAGTACCAATTTTTCGTGTGTGATTACCCAAAGATAAACGTGTAGCTTTTGTGACAATTACCTTCATTTTGCGAAATCGATGATAGTTATTTAACAATAATATAATCATTTTCAAGTACGTTGTTTATACAGTGACATTTAGTTGCGTGACGACCAATTCTAAATTCGGTTTAACCACAAAGGAAATGATAAGAATGTTTCATTGATTAGTTACAGTTATCAATAGCCAATAGGCCTTTTGACTAGTATTATTCAGCTTACAGTGATATACTCATGGTAGCTTTGACACTTAGTTTTAAGTTGGCAGAAATATTAGGGTTACTCTGCGATCAGACTGGTTTTTGGTACTTGAAGACACATTTGAGTCACTTGCTGCGATATATTTAAACTCTAATGATAAATCTAAATGCTCCAATAAATCTAAAGTTTGTTGAATGTTTTGTCAACTCAGACAGTGGTTATCATTCTGTTTTACAGTGCGACGCGCCTTTCCGTGGCCAGCAGACAAAGTTTTTTTTACAAATTGTTTGCCAATCAGGATGTGTGAATTTGATTGACAGTCACGCCTCCTTGCAGAGTTCGCACAGTTGTAAGTTGATCGCCGTTGCATGGGTTGTTGAGTTGACGTATTTACACGTAATTGTCAAATGTAAAAGTTTGCTGGGTAGGCACGGTAAGGCGCGTTGCACTGAAGCACAACCTTTGCGAAATAAACCAGATCCCGAAATGTTTTGTCGGGGCATTTTTCTTTGTAAAATTTTAACAAGCAAAAGCTTATAGGTGAAACTAGAAGTCACGTCTGTGGGAATAGTATGCTGGAGTCATAGTCGGGGAATCTTGTCACGAAACGAGCTGCACTTCAATTTGAAAGAAATGGAAAACATTGATTCAGTTACTGAAAAGGTAAGCATAGTACGTTTCCGGGTGAGTCCGTCTTCGGAAACACGACGTAAAGAATCCTGTATGTTTAAGCAGACGGAATTGCTGCGGAAATGCGTATGAACACAGTCATTTTTCTCTTTCGCGTTTTACGTTGTATCCGCCCTGCGGAAACGTATCGGAAATGTTAAATTCCGATTTTTCGCTACTTTTCCGAAATGCGGAAACGCCTTTTTTCACCCTGTGATTAGTTAAATGAAAAGCGTTCGTTAATACCGTGAGGATTAAGAGTGCCGATTTGGAAGATGAATTTTTGTTCTAGATTCTTGCGCCTTCCCGTCGTCCCTAGATGTAGGGAAAAGCCGCAGATAGCCATGTGTTCTTTGGAGTGGTAAGGGAGATTAAAATGACGAGCGACTGGCTTAGATGCATCTTTGTCATTCTTCTCAACATCGCGAAGGTGTTCGCGGAATCGGTCACCTAGTCGTCTACCTGTCTCGCCAATGTATAATTTATTGCATAACGTACAGGTTATGCAATAAATGACATTTGCGGAGCTACAAGTGAAACGATCGGTAATCTTAACAGATCGCTTAGGTCCCGATATCTTGCTAGTGTTAACATTTTGCATCTTGAGCGCGCGCATTTGAAAGTGCCGGGTTGCTCGTTAGTTTTGAGAGCGCTTCTAACTAAAAAATTGCCCACGTTTTTGTCGCGTTTGAATTAAATAAGTGGAGGTTACGAAAAGATTCTACCACTCTCGGGATCATTTTGGAGTAATTTAAAATTATTAAGAATGATACTTTTGACTGCGTGATTATGAGGATGGAAAGTGAGGGTGAATGGAATTCTGTCATTCTTATCTTCTTGTGACGTTTGTAGTGTTGACTGTCGATCAAACTGTTGGGCGCTGTGATGCCCGCTTTGACCACAGCGACAGGATAGCCACGTTTTTCGAAGAACTGGCACATCTCCTCTGATTTGCTGGAAAAATCGGAGTCATCACTACATAGACGTCGAAGTCTAAGAAATTGAAAATAAGGAATGGAGTTCTTGACATGTGATGGATGTGATGATGAATACAACAAATAACTGTGAGAATCTGTAAGTTTGTAGTGTACACTGGTACATAGCGAGGTGCCACTAATAGAAACTTTGATATCTAGGAAAGCCAATGAAGTTTCCGAAATTTCCCAGGTATATTTAAGAGCCGGATGAAAAGAATTGACGGAGGTTATAAAATGATCGAGTTCTTCTCTTCTGGATGAAATAGCGCCGATGCAATCGTCGATGTAGTGGCCGTAGAGTTCAGGTTTGGGGCCGTCAGTACTGATTAAAAAATTGGTGTTCAAACATATCCTACAAAAAGATTGGCATAGCTAGGTCGCATTCTTGTGCCCATCGCTACACCATTAATTTGTTTGTAATAGTTGCCGGCGAATGAAAAACAATTTAAAAAAGCGTTAAAACTAGTTCGGCAAGGCGGAGGATCGTTTCCGAGCTTGGGTCTTTGACAGTGCGTTGATCGAAAAAGTGTTTAAGTGCTTGAAGACTTTCGCTATTGGAAATGACTGTGTACAGAGATAAAATGTCCATGGTGAAAATGAGTTTGTCTTGTCCGGAGAAATTGAAATCGCGGAAAATTTTTAGTGCGTGTGTACTGTCTTTAATGTATGATGGCAAAGATTTGACGATAGGCGTCATAATCCTGTCTAAGTAGCTAGAAATGAGTTCGATGGGGCAACTACTGTGGGCAGAAACGATAGGGCGACCTGGGTTGTTAGGTTTGTGAATTTTAGGCAAGAAGTAAATGCACGAAGTTCTAGGGGTGTTGATGATGAGATTAGTGACAGTGTCCGGTAATTCTTGATTAACTCTGAGATTCTGAATGGTGTCTTTAACAAGTTTTTGATTTTTCTAAGTGAGATCTTTCTGGATTTTGGCATAAAACGAGGTATCCGAAAGTTGCCGCAAAGCTTCTTTTTGGT
This sequence comes from Montipora capricornis, assembly GCF_036669925.1. Taxonomy (NCBI): domain Eukaryota; kingdom Metazoa; phylum Cnidaria; class Anthozoa; order Scleractinia; family Acroporidae; genus Montipora; species Montipora capricornis. The sequence goes on along the minus strand of NC_090889.1, from coordinate 36,943,670 downwards.
AAAGGTCGGACCGCCAAATAACTACCGCGCCGCCTTTGTCGGCCGATTTGACAACTATGTCATTGCGTTTACTAAGATTTTTAAGCGCCGCCCACTCTTCCGAGGAAAGGTTGGAGAATTTAGTGTTACGATTGAATTTAAGTTTGTGAATGTCGTGACGGCATTTCTTGGTGAAAAAATCTAAAGAGGCAAATTGTCCCTCTGGGGGAGTATATTTTAGATTTGCGAACTTGAAGTGTTTCAAAAATATCTTTGTTAGAAGTGTCCGAATCGTCCTCTTTGTCATGAAAAAAGGCTTTTAACTGAACGCGGCGAAGGAATTTTTCAACATCTTGCTTAATAGAAAATTCGTTGGTGCGTTTGGTAATAGGGACAAAATTTAGGCCCTTACTGAGAACAGATTTCTCTGAGTCACTAAGCGGAAGATTTTCTGGAATTGTAACTACGGTATTATGGCTATGCAATGTAGTGTCGTCCGTAATTTGCGGACCTATTAATTATTGAAGTTTTAGAGTCTTGGTTTGGTGTAAATGGTCAAACAGTCCAGAATTAAGTTTTCGGATTTTAGCGCGAATCGATGGTAATAAAACTGCTGGACAGATTTTGGACAGTTCGGAGCGGCACTGAAGATTTTGTTTGTCAAGTACGTTTCGTTTTTGGCACATGGCTCTAATCGTGATCCTCATAATATTACGTGAAAAAGAATTTTGCGCGCATCGAATTTGGTGAAGACATTGATTCGAGTCAGAGAATGTAGACGCATAAAAGTTGGATAATGGAACCAAAAGGTCGAGGCAGTAGAAAGCAAATCGTTATCTTGAAGAAGATTACGACATTTTTTAATTTCCAAGACTTGTTTTGATGTTACGAACATCATCTTCAATTACAACCGGAATATTTGAAAAACCCTTTGCACTATATAACAACTAGGCGAAACATACATAAACATTTACTAAGCTCAGAACGTTGTCGTCAAACTTGCTCTGCGGATTGTTTCGAAATCCTTGATTCCGCCCATACTAAATTTCAACTTAAACTTAAGGAGGTTATGCATATAAATTGGGAAAAGCCTAATTTAAACCAACAAGTTCATCACGTCACCTGACACTTACGCTTTAGGCTTTACATTCTTTCAAACACTTTGTAACTCACTCAAACATGTAATTTTGTCACTTAATCATAATTAATTATGCATGTTTCGCCTAATTGTTGTATGGTCCTGGCTATTATCTAAGAGGTATATGCTGCCAAAACCCGGTCAAAAGAAACCTACCGTATACACATACAGAGACCCAAACGTCAAGCACAAAGAGCTTATCTGCCCAGCTGTTTACCTAAGTAACCTGGACTAGGTAAATCAATTCGATCTTTGACGCAACAAATAAATCACTAGAAGAATTCATTTAAGAAGAAAATTGTTCAAATTTTAGTAAGTAACCTTGAAGATCATTATTAACACTAAGAAGCTTAGGTTATTTCCAGTTGAGTTCCTTGAAAACGCCAGTTTTGAGTGAGGCAGAAGACAGAGGTCAATGAATGAGTCACTACCCCAAAAGAAACAAAAAATCACACCCCGTAAGTCGACCATTGAGAAAGAAAACTACTAATAAAACAAATTTCTACTTTCGAGCTAAAACACATTGCATGTAGGTACTTAGAATTCTGATTACCGATCCCGCTGTTTGTGATATTATTTGTTGCTCGGATAAATCGTTGATATTCGTCCAGGATTATCAAGAGGGTATAGCATTACAAAAGCCCTAGATTAACACGGAGACACGTAATCTGTCAAAGTTGAAGAATGTTCCGCCCACATCATGATTTAAAGACTTGGGACGAAGTCGACAAGCGCTATTAATATCGTAGTTCATTCCTTCGAAAAACAAAGTACCCATTGAGAATCCCGTAGAAAAGGTGGAATCAGGTAGGTTTTTAGTAAAGGGTAGTATTATGGTTTATCGCACACTTTTTGTTTAGTGATCATAAAAAAACTTCCAGCAAACAATTCTTGGTCTAATTATTGAAACAATCAAAGGAAGACAAAGTGAATGAATCGCACCTTCTGGCTCCGCGAGTGCTCGTAAAAGAATGGAAAAAACAACTTCAGTTTTAAAGCAGGGCTCTATTTCCAAAGGATCTTGATTTTAGCAGGCAAGTCAAAACTTTAAAGAAAACGACAAAACTTTTAAGATTATAAGACATCTTTCGACAGAAATTTCTGTCAGCTTCAGTTGATTAATGTACAAAACGTTAGATAAATCTTAAACTATCCTTTTAATTCTCTTATTGTCACGTTTTATGTACATTCCGTTGTTACTAGCATAATTAGCACCTTTTCCTACTTATAAATTCAAGTTCTAACGCTTTGTACATTAATCAACTGAAGATGACAGAACTTTCTGTCGAAGCATGTCTTATAATCTTAAAAGTTTTCTCGTTTTCTTTAAAGGGCCCCATTTGATGAAAAACTTCAACCTGGTATGTCGTGGATAATGGAACCAAAAGGTCGAGACAGTAGAAAGCAAATCGTTATGTTTTAGAAGATTACCACATTTTTTTTTTTATTTCTAAGACATGTTTTCATGTTACGAACATCATCTTTAGTTACAGAATATTTGAAAAATCGTTTTCACTATATAACAACTCGGCGAGACATGCATAAACATTTACTAAGCTCAGAAGGTTGTCGTCAAACTTGCTCTGCGGATTGTTTCGAAATCCTTGATTCCGCCCATACTAAATTTCAACTTAAACTTAAGGAGGTTATGCATATAAATTGGGAAAAGCCTAATTTAAACCAACAAGTTCATCACGTCACATGACACTTACGCTTTAGGCTTTACATTCTTTCAAACACTTTGTAACTCACTCAGATATGTAAATTGTTTCACTTCATCACAATGAATTATTCATTTTTTGCCTACTTGTTATATAGTCCTAACGGTTTTTGAAATAATCTGTAACTGGCGATGATGTTCGTAACATCGAAACATGTTTTGGAAAGAAAAAAAAATGTTGTAATCTTCTTAAAGATAACGCTTTGCTTTCTGCTGTCTCGACCTTTTGGTTCCATTATCCACGACATATCAGCCAGATATGAAGGACGTTTCAACCTTGTATGTATAGTGATTAAGAAGAGTAAAACCCGCAATAGGATACTGTAAATAATCACACGCAATGTTCACGGATCTCCGAGTTTCGCAGTAAAAGTTTGGCAAACTGTATTACCTTTCTTTGCCCTCTATGTTACTGGAGTTTTTTAAGAAGCTATACCACTATTTCGTGACCTGTCAAAGTGCAGGAATGGTCCACCGTTAATGAATTCAATGGGTGTCAGTAAGGAGGTGACTGGGTTGTGTCAACAATATTGATTTCCAATGTAAAAAGAGTGGAAGAATGGGAAAAACAAATCCTCTTTTTTTGTGTATGTGTATTGCAACAATTGACAAACTGTCATTGACAGTTTTATTCTACGAAGGCTAGCCTGCAAGAAGGCTCCCAGGGGTTCGAGATACATGAAGAGCATGCTTGGCTGCTCGAAAGCAAACGCTAAACAAAGGGAAAAAGGTGCTGTCAGATACGGTTTCACAGTCAGTGGCCACGCCTTGCTATTATCTAAGAGGTATATGGTGCCAAAACCCGGTCAAAAGAAACCTACCGTATACACATACAGAGACCCACACGTCAACCACAAAGAGCTTATCTGCCCAGATGTTGACCTAAGTAACCTGGAGTAAGTAAATCAATTCGATCTTTGACGCAACAAATAAATCACTAGAAGAATTCATTTAATAAGAAAAGTGTTCAAATTTTAGTAAGTACCTTTGAAGATCATTATTAACACTAACAAGCTTAAGTTATTTCCAGTTGAGTTCCTTGAAAACGCCAGTCTTGAGTGAGGCAGGAGACAGAGGTCAATGAATGAGTCACTAACCCAAAAGAAACGAAAAGTCACACCCGTAAGTCGACCATTGAGAAAGAAAACTACTGATAAAACAAATTTCTACTTTCGCGCTAAAACACGTTCAATGTAAATACTTCGAATTCTGATTACCGATCCCGCTGTTTGTGATATTTGTTGTGATATTTGTTGCTCGAATAAATCGTTGATATTCGTCCAGGATTATCAAGAGGGTATAGCATTACAAAAGCCCTAGATTAACACGGAGACACGTGATCTGTCAAAGTTGAAGAATGTTCCGCCCACATCATGATTTAAAGACTTGGGACGAAGTCGACAAGCGCTATTAATATCGTAGTTCATTCCTTCGAAAAACAAAGTACCCATTGAGAATCCCGTAGAAAAGGTGGAATCAGGTAGGTTTTTAGTAAAGGGTAGTATTATGGTTTATCGCACACTTTTTGTTTAGTGATCATAAAAAAACTTCCAGCAAACAATTCTTGGTCTAATTATTGAAACAATCAAAGGAAGACAAAGTGAGTGAATCGCACCTTCTGGCTCCGCGAGTGCTCGTAAAAGAATGGAAAAAACAACTTCAGTTTTAAAGCAGGGCTCCATTTCCAAAGGATCTTGATTTTAGCAGGCAAGTCAAAACTTTAAAGAAAACGACAAAACTTTTAAGATTATAAGACATCTTTCGACAGAAATTTCTGTCAGCTTCAGTTGATTAATGTACAAAACGTTAGATAAATCTTAAACTATCCTTTTAATTCTCTTATTGTCACGTTTTATGTACATTCCGTTGTTACTAGCATAATTAGCACCTTTTCCTACTTATAAATTCAAGTTCTAACGCTTTGTACATTAATCAACTGAAGATGACAGAACTTTCTGTCGAAGCATGTCTTATAATCTTAAAAGTTTTCTCGTTTTCTTTAAAGGGCCCCATTTGATGAAAAACTTCAACCTGGTATGTCGTGGATAATGGAACCAAAAGGTCGAGACAGTAGAAAGCAAATCGTTATGTTTTAGAAGATTACCACTTTTTTTTTTTATTTCTAAGACATGTTTTCATGTTACGAACATCATCTTTAGTTACAGAATATTTGAAAAATCGTTTTCACTATATAACAACTCGGCGAAACATGCATAAACATTTACTAAGCTCAGAAGGTTGTCGTCAAACTTGCTCTGCGGATTGTTTCGAAATCCTTGATTCCGCCCATACTAAATTTCAACTTAAACTTAAGGAGGTCATGCATATAAATTGGGAAAAGCCTAATTTAAACCAACAAGTTCATCACGTCACATGACACTTACGCTTTAGGCTTTACATTCGAATTCTTTCAAACACTTTGTAACTCACTCAAATATGTAAATTGTTTCACTTCATCACAATTAATTATGCATTTTTTGCCTACTTGTTATATAGTCCTAACGGTTTTTGAAATAATCTGTAACTGGCGATGATGTTCGTAACATCGAAACATGTTTTGGAAAGAAAAAAAAATGTTGTAATCTTCTTAAAGATAACGCTTTGCTTTCTGCTGTCTCGACCTTTTGGTTCCATTATCCACGACATATCAGCCAGATATGAAGGACGTTTCAACCTTGTATGTATAGTGATTAAGAAGAGTAAAACCCGCAATAGGATACTGTAAATAATCACACGCAATGTTCACGGATCTCCGAGTTTCGCAGTAAAAGTTTGGCAAACTGTATTACCTTTCTTTGCCCTCTATGTTACTGGAGTTTTTTAAGAAGCTATACCACTATTTCGTGACCTGTCAAAGTGCAGGAATGGTCCACCGTTAATGAATTCAATGGGTGTCAGTAAGGAGGTGACTGGGTTGTGTCAACAATATTGATTTCCAATGTAAAAAGAGTGGAAGAATGGGAAAAACAAATCCTCTTTTTTTGTGTATGTGTATTGCAACAATTGACAAACTGTCATTGACAGTTTTATTCTACGAAGGCTAGCCTGCAAGAAGGCTCCCAGGGGTTCGAGATACATGAAGAGCATGCTTGGCTGCTCGAAAGCAAACGCTAAACAAAGGGAAAAAGGTGCTGTCAGATACGGTTTCACAGTCAGTGGCCACGCCTTGCTATTATCTAAGAGGTATATGGTGCCAAAACCCGGTCAAAAGAAACCTACCGTATACACATACAGAGACCCACACGTCAACCACAAAGAGCTTATCTGCCCAGATGTTGACCTAAGTAACCTGGAGTAAGTAAATCAATTCGATCTTTGACGCAACAAATAAATCACTAGAAGAATTCATTTAATAAGAAAAGTGTTCAAATTTTAGTAAGTACCTTTGAAGATCATTATTAACACTAACAAGCTTAAGTTATTTCCAGTTGAGTTCCTTGAAAACGCCAGTCTTGAGTGAGGCAGGAGACAGAGGTCAATGAATGAGTCACTAACCCAAAAGAAACGAAAAGTCACACCCGTAAGTCGACCATTGAGAAAGAAAACTACTGATAAAACAAATTTCTACTTTCGCGCTAAAACACGTTCAATGTAAATACTTCGAATTCTGATTACCGATCCCGCTGTTTGTGATATTTGTTGTGATATTTGTTGCTCGAATAAATCGTTGATATTCGTCCAGGATTATCAAGAGGGTATAGCATTACAAAAGCCCTAGATTAACACGGAGACACGTGATCTGTCAAAGTTGAAGAATGTTCCGCCCACATCATGATTTAAAGACTTGGGACGAAGTCGACAAGCGCTATTAATATCGTAGTTCATTCCTTCGAAAAACAAAGTACCCATTGAGAATCCCGTAGAAAAGGTGGAATCAGGTAGGTTTTTAGTAAAGGGTAGTATTATGGTTTATCGCACACTTTTTGTTTAGTGATCATAAAAAAACTTCCAGCAAACAATTCTTGGTCTAATTATTGAAACAATCAAAGGAAGACAAAGTGAGTGAATCGCACCTTCTGGCTCCGCGAGTGCTCGTAAAAGAATGGAAAAAACAACTTCAGTTTTAAAGCAGGGCTCCATTTCCAAAGGATCTTGATTTTAGCAGGCAAGTCAAAACTTTAAAGAAAACGACAAAACTTTTAAGATTATAAGACATCTTTCGACAGAAATTTCTGTCAGCTTCAGTTGATTAATGTACAAAACGTTAGATAAATCTTAAACTATCCTTTTAATTCTCTTATTGTCACGTTTTATGTACATTCCGTTGTTACTAGCATAATTAGCACCTTTTCCTACTTATAAATTCAAGTTCTAACGCTTTGTACATTAATCAACTGAAGATGACAGAACTTTCTGTCGAAGCATGTCTTATAATCTTAAAAGTTTTCTCGTTTTCTTTAAAGGGCCCCATTTGATGAAAAACTTCAACCTGGTATGTCGTGGATAATGGAACCAAAAGGTCGAGACAGTAGAAAGCAAATCGTTATGTTTTAGAAGATTACCACTTTTTTTTTTATTTCTAAGACATGTTTTCATGTTACGAACATCATCTTTAGTTACAGAATATTTGAAAAATCGTTTTCACTATATAACAACTCGGCGAAACATGCATAAACATTTACTAAGCTCAGAAGGTTGTCGTCAAACTTGCTCTGCGGATTGTTTCGAAATCCTTGATTCCGCCCATACTAAATTTCAACTTAAACTTAAGGAGGTCATGCATATAAATTGGGAAAAGCCTAATTTAAACCAACAAGTTCATCACGTCACATGACACTTACGCTTTAGGCTTTACATTCGAATTCTTTCAAACACTTTGTAACTCACTCAAATATGTAAATTGTTTCACTTCATCACAATTAATTATGCATTTTTTGCCTACTTGTTATATAGTCCTAACGGTTTTTGAAATAATCTGTAACTGGCGATGATGTTCGTAACATCGAAACATGTTTTGGAAAGAAAAAAAAATGTTGTAATCTTCTTAAAGATAACGCTTTGCTTTCTGCTGTCTCGACCTTTTGGTTCCACTATCCACGACATAGCAGCCAGAAATGAAGGACGTTTTAACCTTGTATGTATAGCGATTAAGAAGAGTAAAACCCGCAATAGGATACTGTAAATAATCACACCAATGTTCACGGATCTCCGAGTTTTGCAGTAAAATTTTGGCAAACTGTATTACCTTTCTTTGCCCTCAATGTTACTGGAGTTTTTTAAGAAGCTATACTACTATTTCGTGACCTGTCAAATTGCAGGAATGGTCCACCGTTAATGAATTCAATGGGTGTCAGTAAAGAGGTGACTGGGTTGTGTCAACAATATTGATTTCCAATGTAAAAAGAGTGGAAGAATGGGAAAAACAAATCCTCTTTTTTTGTGTATGTGTATTGCAACAATTGACAAACTGTCATTGACAGTTTTATTCTACGAAGGTTAGTCTGCGAGAAGGCTCCCAGGGGTTCGAGGTACATGAAGAGCATGCTTGGCTGCTCGAAAGCAAACGCTAAACAAAGGCAAAAAGGTGCTGTCAGATACGGTTTCACAGTCAGTGGCCACGCCTTGCTATTTTCTTAGAGGTATATGGTGCCAAAACCCGGTCAAAAGAAACCTACCATATACACATACAGAGACCCACACGTCAACCACAAAGAGCTTATATGCCCAGCTGTTTACCTAAGTAACCTTGAGTAAGTAAATCAATTCGATCTTTGACGCAACAAATAAATCACTAGAAGAATTCATTTAAGAAGAAAAGTGTTCAAATTTTAGTAAGTACCGTTGAAGATCATTATTAACACTAACAAGCTTAAGTTATTTCCAGTTGAGTTCCTTGAAAACGCCAGTTTTGAGTGAGGCAGGAGACAGAGGTCAATGAATGAGTCACTAACCCAAAAGAAACGAAAAATCACACCCGTAAGTCGACCATTGAGAAAGAAAACTACTAATGAAACAAATTTCTTTTTTCGCGCTAAAACACGTTGCATGTAGGTACTTCGAATTCTGATTACCGATCCCGCTGTTTGTGATATTATTTGTTGCTCGAATAAATCATTGATATTCTTCCAGGATAATCGAGAGGGTATAGCATTACAAAAGCTCTCGATTATTGCGGAGACACGTGATGTATCAAAGTTGAAGAATGTTCCGCCCACGAGTCTCATGATTTAGAGACTTGTGACGAAGTCGACAAGCTATTTATATCGTAGTTTATTCCTTTGAAAAACAAAGTACCCATTGAGAATCCCGGAGAAAAGGTGGAAACAGGTAGGTTTTTAGTAAAGGGTAGTATTATAGTTTATCGCACACTTTTTGTTTAGTGATCATAAAAAAACTTCCAGCAAACAATTCTTGGTCTAATTATTGAAACAATCAAAGGAAGACAAAGTGAATGAATCGCACCTCCTGGCTCCGCGAGTGCTCGTAAAAGAATGGAAAAAACAAATTCAGTTTTAAAGCAGGGCTCTATTTCCAAAGGATCTTGATATTAGCAGGCAAGTCAGAACTTTGAAGAAAACGACGAAACTTTTAAGATTATAAGACATGTTTCGACAGAAATGTCTATCATCTTTAGTTGATTAATGTACAAAACGTTAGATAAATCTTAAACTATCCTTTTAATTCTCACATTGTCACGTTTTTTGTACATTCTATTGTTACTAGCATAATTATCACTTTTTCCTACTTATAAATTCAAGTTCTAACGCTTTGTACATTAATCAACTGAAGATGACAGAAGTTTCTGTCGAAACATGTCTTATAATCTTAAAAGTTTTGTCGTTTTCTTTAAAGGGCTTCAGTTGATGAAAAACTTGAGTCTTCGTACTGTCTTCATTACTGTAGGTGACTTTCAGAACGAATTCTATGAATAAGTGGCGGGGTATTCAGAAGATGAGCTGTACTTTTTTCTTTTTCTATTTTTTACTTTTTTGTCTGCACTTTTAGTGGAACACTTCTTATTCTTACTGATGTTAGTCTTTAGAAATCTATATTTGTGAAAGAGCAGTCGCTGTGTTATTTTAATAGGATGACGTGGCCAGTATCTTTGAAACCGCAGCTGACAACACAGGCCCTTCGTGTACCTCGAACCACTGAGAGCCTGCGCGCAGGCTAGTCTTTGTTGAATAAAAGTGCCAATTATTATTCACAATTGTTGCAAAATAGGAAACACGATTTGATTTCTTTTCTTCCATCCGTTTTATGTTGGAAGTAGATATTAGGGGCTTTAAGCAAATCACTACGGCGACCTCTACTACGGCGGTCGTGGATGCGGAGTCCTGGGGAGAGTACGTCATGCACACCTCTAACAGTTCGATGTAACATGAAAAGTAGGTTTAGCTGTTTACTAAATAATTTGTAACAATGTATGTTGCGTCTTTTTCATCTGAACTGGAGGGTGACACACCTCAAACAGTTTGATGTAACGTGAAAAGTAGGTTTAGCCGTTTACTAGATAATTTGTAACAATGCATGTTGCGTTTTTTCACTTGAACTGGCGGGTTTTTATTCTCTTTAATCATGTTAATAGCCGATAAGAGGCCGTCCTGGCCTGTATTAATGCTTCGAAAAGGTTACGTTGGAATGCATAAGGCCACCTAAGCCGGAACGGCCAAAATTCAGAGACTTTGCCGAGTGCGCTGCAAAATGTACGTGTACATGTATATATTTATGTTAATTCTTATTCCAGTAAAGGACCAATCGACCCTTAAATGACGGCAAACTGTGATATAAAGTTGCCTTAATCTTTCTTTTTTTAAATATGATTGTCTGAGTCACAAAGAAGTGTTGTTTCTTGTATTGTACATCGTTTAATGCTCCTTCACCCAGTAGCGGTTTTGTTCTTACAAAATCCTCCCATGCAACGATTACTTGCAGGTATAGTGCACCCAACTAAACCCTCAATTCTTTCTGGACAAGGTTGTAGAGTCGCTAGAACCTAGTTTAATGGCCTAGCTCCAATGAGTCTCCTGTAGGGGAGCATTCCAACTAGTAAATGGAAGATCATACGTTTGACTACTTCGATGGAGCACTCGCGGACTGTTTTTCCGAGTTTGCCTGCGACATTACCGATGAATTCATATTTCTTCCGCCAATGAAGTTACGGCGATCGCGTGGAACCACTGGCGGGAACGAACGATAGTCGTTTTCTATTAAAAAACTAACATGACAAAGCTTTAAAAAAGGCAAAATAAATTATAATACAAAAGGAGTACTCAAACCTGGATAAAAATTCATTATAGCGAGAAAATTTTGTTCAGTGCACTATAAAATAAATCGTAAGATCTTTTCCAAAGTGGGGTCAAAGGGAAGAAAATTAGATCCCAATAAAAAGGTGTAATCCCAATAAAAATTTGTGAAAGTTCTCTTAAAAACTCGTTTAAAAATACCCACCATAATCTATTAATTCCTAATTGAATTCGATCTAGATGATGCTATTTTCTTTACAATTCACTGTCGCCTCGATTGCCCAATGCACACAAAAATTCAACATACGTCAGCGCTATTGGCAAACAGAATTAAGACTAAACGCTTCAGCGTCAGTGATTAAGATGAGAAGGCCAAAGGAAAGTAAACCCAAGCAACTACATCATCTGTCAGAGAGTAACTTAAAGTGCTACATATTCCCTATGATCATTAGCCCTAGTAATCGAAACGACCAGTTGCGCTTAATGCTAAGAAATCGTGTTGTTGAATTGATATTTCACCGCCTTACAGTCTTGAATTTAATTCTCGTGAGTTTTGTTTTAGGTCGATGAAGGCATATTTGTGACAACAGTTTTCGAGGACACCCAACGAGCAAATTACCCAAAAAGCCTTTGAGAGACATGCCTAAGCTCCTTGTAATGTATAAAGACTGTCTAAAGCGATATTTTTCTAACCTAGAAAAGTCTGATCTGTTCGGATATCTTAGCTGAAAATTAAAGTGCCTGAAAATTTTAGGGAATGATATCTTCATTTCAGAAAATGCTAGCTAAACGTTACCTTCCAAGAACTTTAACCGAACCATTATTAGAGCAGTTTGACTGTCCCGAACACATATTTCCCGGAAGATTATCGTTGGGTGCCCCTGAGTTTTCACAGAACTTGCGATAACTCAAGGTTTGCAAACAATCACGCCGGCGATATATCGCAAATCCTACCCAATGTAGAGTTATTATGCCATAAATTTATATTGTAAAAAATAGAGATCAAGGTTGTTTTGAACGGGTCCAAATACCTGACTCTACAAGGGAACGTTAACAGCTGGCAGCAAGTGGAAATTTGAGAAATTTGCAATTTCCTCGGAGCAAACTGCAAAGTGGCGCGCAAATGAACAACTGGCTTTACTGTAAAATATAATTTTCGGTCCTACATATATGTTTCTTGCATCAAGTTGTATATTTTGATGTCTCCCATCCAGATACTAACCCCTCCGGACAGGAGATAACTTCATCGAAATTTTGTCGTGGAAGTGTCAGACTCAAAGTACACGCTTTGATTTTCTGTGAAAAAGAAGTTGAACCTCATCTCAAGCCTCAATCCAATGTTTTTTGATTCCCATTTATTTTCTTCAATCTTTGTGGGTTTAGTATTTTACATAATGCGTTCTGGGAAACAAAACGCAGTTCAGTTGGCGGTTATGGAATAAAGCAATGTGCCAAGTTACTGCACTAACACAGGTACGCAATGCGTACAAATTTTTATATATTTTCAATGCATGATTTGAAACCAACATGTTAATCGATTAGCTGGCCAAGCTCCACGACCGAGTTTCCACTCAAACACTGTCAGAGCAACCGAGACTCGCGTTGACCTGGGAATTTCCTAAGAAATTTCGCTAGTAACACCGTTGGCTCAAAAGAGAATCTCGCTGGCATAGAAACGCACCGTGCAGTGAAAAAATGCGTCGGTTTTACAGGCCTGAAAAAGGGTGTTTTTTATCGAGGGAGATCTCATTTAAATATGCCCGATGACAGCCCTGTTTAATTAGATCCAATCAGACATTTTTGCGCCAGTGAATTGTTTGGCACCGAACAGACATTGTGTCGCTGCTACTTGTCTCCTAGTGTGTCTCGCCTTAATTAAAAGGTGCTGTCAATAGTAGGTTCGTGTTATTCAGACTAGTAGGGCGGAAAGAAGACAGCAACCGGGTAACATTCAGGTTTGGAGACGGTATGTTTGTCAGTTATAGTGACGACTTGAATAACAGGACAACGAAACGCAGAATCAGTGAATCACGTTCAACTTACGATTTCAGTGTTGAAGCCGAATAATAACTATTTGCTCCATTGAAGAGTGCATTAGAATAATCCATCACGAAAAGCGAACCGTCGAATACTCGTAGTACTGCTCTAGAGCTTGTTGTTCTATTGAGGTGTAAGAAAATAATATTTTGCATATCTGTCAAAACTGTTGTTTCGTCTTTATTTGACAGACTGCCATGGCTCACAACACTGTCCTACACATTGCACTGTGCCTGTGGGTTCTTAATTCCTTGTGCTATCATACACTTGCCCGCTCATTTAAAGAGTGTACTTGGAAGAGAGAGGACGGCAAAGATCAAGGTGTCATAGAGGTGAGTCATTCAACTATCGGCTAAAAGGTTAACGGAACTTAAACAATCCTTGATCCCTGAACTGAGTAAACTGAGCTGCTGGCTGAAAGCCAACAAGGTTAGTTTAAATGTTGCCAAAACTAAGCTTATGATTATTGGGTCAAGGCAGAGATTGTCTGTCCAAAATGAAGCTGTGGGGCGTTACCATAGATGCTCAACTTACTTGGTGCAAACAAGTTGAAGAAATATGCAAGAAAGTATCCTCAGCTATAGGCGCCCTGAAACGGGTGCGACCCTTTATTCCAAAAGAAACTGCCATTTACATTTATAATGCTCTGATTTTGCCATGTTTCCATTATTGGAGCCCGGTTTGGGACTGTTTCAGTGGCAACCTGAGTGATAAGCTCCAAAAATTGCAGAATCGTGCAGCTAGAGTATTTACAAAATTGCCTTTTGATACGAACTCGAACCACCTCCTAACCACCCTTAACTGGCAGAGGCTATCAATTCGACGAAAGAAACGGAAAGCCTTAATGAATGGACATGGCCCAGATTATCTTCAACTTATATTCTGCTCATGCGCAATTGAAATCACGCTCTTGTGAGAAAATGGCAGATCGGTTCCCCGAGCTGTCAGAGAATGATTCGACATCTTTATTTGATCGAAAGAACAGTGAGAATACTAAGAAAGGAACAAAATTTCAACATATTTCGAAAGTATCTGGAGAAAAGAAAGGTAGACGAAGAGTCACTAGTGTCATCGATGCGAAGGACAGGTTTACCAATGCATATGTACCGAAGAGATTTTATGCTGAAGCCAGAAAAAAGAATGGCGAGCTTTACGCCAAAGCTTCACTTGTCGGGATACACTTTGAAAACTGTGAAATTCTTCAGCTTTGTTGATGCCTAGACTATTAAACGTTTGACTGTAAGTACAATATTAAGTCTACAAATATGATTATGCTGATTATACTGACCTCGGTTATCGCAAAATATCGTGATTTGTCAGTGTCTCGCAGATCAATTACTTGCCTCAGCCTTCGGCTTCGGCAAATAATTGATCTGCTCGACACTGACAAATCACGATATTTTGCTCAACCTCGTCCAATAATTGTTAATTAATCTGTATTCCATTTATAAAATAATTCAATATATTTTATTTTTTAAATATTCGTCAAATCTTTCATTGTTATCCAACTATTAAAATCCTCACTGTATCCTTTCCATTTTACCAAAGCTACTTTCTTTTTATAATCTCTTTTTATAACTTTAAATAAATCTTGTTTGGCTTTTAATAATTCAGGCTCATAAAAACTGCCTTGTATCTCTTCATCATTGAGATCTTTTAGTTTGTAAGTGATTGGATTAGTGTATTGGATCTTATCAACTGTGAATATTTCTTCAGTCCAATTTGGTGTCTAACCTTTGTGAAAAGTCTTTCTTTTATATTTGGTAATTCGAACCTTATCACCAATTTTAAATTTTGGTTTCTCTTTTCGCTGTTCCTTCATTCTTTTTATTTGAAGCTTCTGTTGGTGTCATTTTTATTGAACTTTGTTCAGTGTTATTATACTGTTTTAATATTTTAGGAAGCATGTCTAAATATTGTGTATTACCTTGTATAGTAAACTGTTTCCACATTTTGTTTTTAATCGTACGATTCCATCTTTCGACTAATCATGATTTTTCTTCATTTTCTGTTGAATATAGAGTTACTTTATTCTTAGCTAAGAGATCTTTCACATGTTTGTTATAAAACTCACTTCCTTTATCAGTCCATAAAAACTGAGGTTTTCTACCATCTTTAAAAATGCTTTGAAATGCTTCTTTCACAGTCTCTCCTTGTTCATTTCTCAATGGTACAATCCAACCATATTTACTAAAAACATCTATTACCATAAGAAGATATTTGTATCCTTTGTTCCATTTACTAAATTGCTGCATTTCAACTAAGTCCGCAGCCCATATTTCATCGATATGATTTGAGATAACTCGCCGCCGAGTAAATTTTCGTTTTTTTTACTGGACGGCTTTTTACGTTTTTGCCTTAACACCAAGACCTAGTAATTTTTTAGCTTGCATAGTATACTTGACTGGTGCTGAAAACCATGGTCTTTGACTAAAAGGAATATCTCCCATTGATTTGACCATGGCATCATCAGCTTCATGCTTTTTAGATAAATCATTTCCAGCTTGACTATATGCTATATCATGTTGCTGGCAAATAGCATCTAATTTATTGATAGGATCACGGTATTTTGGATCACCACTATTCTTTCTTCTAGGTTTGTACCAGGTCCACAGTAATTGTATTTTTTACCAGTTGGAGTTCTTAAATGAAATTCTCCAAGCTTTGATAAATGTTTTTGAATATCAATAGCACTGCCATCAAGGTCTTTTCTGTTTGTTTTATTTTATTTTTTTTGGTCGTATTTTGTCGAAAATTGATTAAGACGTTCTGAACCAACTTTACTTACAAGAGGATTCAATTTGTTCACACCATGATTAATAATTTTTCGCTGTAATTTTTGGTCTTTCAAAGCTTCTGATCCATAGTATCTTCCCATTTCAATAGCTTTCTTACCAAGATAAGGGTACTCCTTTGGTTAAAAATAATTCTGCTGCTGCATTACCAACATCCCTTAAAATCCCTTTGCCAGCCGTCTCTGACTGGCTGATTAGTTTCCCTGATTTTTAACAAATCTTGTTTTTCTTATTCCGCATTCAGCACAAGTACAAAAGAACATTAGTGTACCATTTTAGCTGTGTTATAACCTGAAGGTTCAACACATTAAGTTTGTTTTTTTCTGTTTAACGCAATATGATTTCATTTTGTTAAATATATAAATTACATATTTTTGAAATAGTTGATTATAAAACGATTCTTGACCCATTGATCATTCATATCAAATTTGGTATTATGGATTGTTTCTAACATGCTTTTTCCATTTTGTCTTTCCAATAAGTAATAAAGGCACCAATATCCACATAAAACACTTAATTTTTCTTGAATTTCATCTCCTGAATATATTATTTGTTTGTTGCTTGTATTAAGATAAGTTCTTTCGGCGTTTTTAAACCAAAAGAGTCAAAATATTCTATGTGTCTATCAATATTTCGATAACAAACCCAATGTGTGCCTTGTTCAATCATTGTATCTAAATTTATTATGCCACATTCTTTAAAAATTTGTTTTGGAAGATCATCTCTTGAATAAATGCCTCCAAAATGTTTTACACCAAGCTCTTTAACCTAATCAATCAAATCAAAGTTGCTCAATGGTTTATTGAAAAATTTTATATTAACTGACCTAATATTGGGATTTTGTTCCATGTTTGACTTTGTAATATGCCTAACATTTGAAGTTAGTAATCCTTTTCCCTTTTTTGATGGTGTTTTTTTTTTTAAATTCCAAAACCAACTCGATTTTCCCATGATCCATGAATTGGTGGAATCCCATAATTTGGTTTATTTCAAACATCATAATTTAATAACGAACTGTTTTTTTTTTAGGAACATATACAGGTAATGATCTATGAGATCGTGATCCATCAACTTGTAATCCTTTACCAAACAGTTTTAGAAGCAAATTCATAGCTATTGGTATGCCAATTGATGCTTAAGCCCTCTAAAATACATATTTCCACCTGTTTGATAAGCATTATTTAGGTTACGCTTTTGTCTCATATTTAACAAATTCAACATTGGTGTTATTTTTGTTAATTTGTTAAGTGGTATTATCGTTCCACCTTTTTTACCAAATATTTTATCAATGATATTTTCACCTAATCCATCTAAAGCTCCTGATAATAAAGGTCCTCCAACTTTACTAACAGCTGGCATTACTTTGGGTAAAAATTTAGTAGCTAATGTGCTAAAAATATTTCCACCAACTTTTCATATTTGAGTTTTGCTAATTTTAATGTCTGTTCCTGTTCCATTTTTCATTGACTCTTTGATTTTTTTCAATTATGTCTTTGTTAGCATAAACTTATCATGCCCAGATAATTGAGAATTAGATAGTCGTAATGTTACTGGTGATCTGCTATTTATAGCTCTTGCTAATGTTTGCTTTTGATTTGGTGATAATTTTACACCATGAGAAATGTATCTTGTTGTCATATCTTGTATATAATTAAATTAGATAAAAACGTGTATTATCATATTATACACAAGATATATTTAATTTAATAAAAGAAAGAATATTTTATCTGAATAACAGCTTTCCATCTTTTTGGATAAATTCAACATCCTGCTCACTTAAAACAAGAGCGCAAATAGAAAAAGCTGTTGCTGTAGCTCCTGATAATTTATAGTGAAAAGCTAGTTTAACAGTAGAATCTTTTAAATCAGCACGCTGTTTTGTTAAATCAAAACAGATAATTTGGTACAGTGTACAATGACAAAAATTTACTTCTTTTCAAAAGAGTACCTTGAGAATACTCATTATTTTGCATGTACATATTTTAAAATGTCACGATAAACCCTTGTTAAATCAGTATCTGGTTCATAATGACGATCAGGATATTCAACACCATTCGAAATTTCTAAAAAGCAATCAGATAATGTTCTCGGGTCAGTTGATACTGAAAATGTATTATACAAAAATGGATTTCCTGTTTGCTCATTAATATAACCATCATTAATGAAAAATACAAATACATGCCTTGGTTTTGTGTCTCCTGAATTGATAACATAATTTCCTGTTTGATTTTGCGTTGAATTGCTTCTTGAAACAGTTTCTTTCAAGTACGTCCATTTTTGTGGTTTAAGGTAAGTACTAGCATATAAACTTTATCTTTCAGAATTAAATGTTATTTGTAGTACAAGCAATTGCATTTTTGTAAAAATAACACGACAATCATCAGCAGCTTGCCAAATCACTTGATTATCTGAAGCTAAATCAAATAATATTTGAACTCTAGTTTGTGAAAGTAATTTACCTTCAAGTGATTCAAATAAACTGTATCTATTCAATGGTAATTCAAAATTTAAAACAGATGATGTTCCTAAAACCTTTGTTCTTTCATGAAAACCTTTATTGTAAGCTGCTTGAGCAGTTCTTTCTTCAGCTGTTCTTGATGTGTCTAAATAATAAAATTCGTTTGTAGCTGTGGTTTCAGCATACCTATCACTGTATTCAAGCAAATTTTTTATATTTACACTATGATTTACATCATTGCAATCATATACTTTTTTATCACTAACTTTTCCTGAAATGTCTTTTATTAATGAGTGAATACCATTTACAATACCATTGTGATCAGCAATAGCAATATCAGTACCATCCAATTTTTGTACTTTCAAGCTCATTGCTATTCTTGCATTATACCAATCTGATGGAGATGCTGAATTTGTATTATCAACAACAAACCGATGGTTTTGCTTTTTTGACTAGCATTTTTAGCAGGATTTGCTGTTACTAAAGGCGTTTCTAATTCATGAAAAATGTCTTCAATTCGTTCAACATATTTTGGATTTCTAAACATTTATATCAATACATTACATAATTTTTGTTTTTCCTTTTTCTCATAAGTTTACCGGCAGCTAATAAACGATTCATCCTTTCTGCTATTTCAAAATCTGTTAGTTGTTGTGACTTTTTGGTTTATAATTTGTTGGAATTGATTGAATTTCAGGTTTAACATCTATTGGTATAATGCTATCTTCTATTGTAAAAGTTCCTTTTTTGGGGGTTCAACTGGTGTGTTTTGCTTGTTTTTGCCTCTTAAAATTCCAACAATTTTATCTCCAGCCCACTGACCAGCAAAATCACCAACTCTTTCAGATCCTTCTGTTAAAGCCGTTTCAGCTAGCTTCTTACTTGTTTTTTTAGCCAATTCTTTTGTTGTTTTGTTAAATAATTTGTTTGCTAAGTTGCTAAATACTCCTTCACCAAGATATGTTTCTTAATGTAACGACCTGATTCTGGATCATATCTCATTTTCAATTCGTTTTTGTTCATATATATTACTATCAGTTACATATTATTCTCCACTTAAAATTAATGTCATGAACCAATCAATATTGTTTAAAACTACAGGTCGTCCAATATTATCTTTTACTGTAATATTAACTTCGTTGATTATTTTTGTTTTCGTGGGTGAAAAAGTGCTCTTTTTGGCTCAAAATTAAAAGGATAGCTTCTTGTCAAATTATTAGTAGGAATCAAAGCTAATGCATCAAATCGTTTTCCATCAGTATAACTATCCTTAATCAAGCTACAACTAATTTCTAATGCATCAATACTATTAGTTATATTTAGTAATGTGAAACTTAATACAGTACTACTTATTATTTTTTCATCAAAACCAATATGATCACTAAATTTAGAATTTCTTAAATCAAGTTGCCAGTTTTACTCTATAACTTAATAAGCAGTTGTTTAGAAAAACTTATAACTAAGAAAGAAAAACATATGAAACTGACTAGATTTTTATTTTCACGACGTTTCGAAGTCATCGTAACTCCGTTGTCAAGTAATAAATAAATACAAGAGCTAGAGTTTAAATAGATGGAAAGCATAATTTGCATACTACAATCCGGGTCAAAACACTTCGGGACACTTGTCAAATTTTGGGCGAAAAGTGGGGATTTTACTCTACTTGCTTCCATCGTTATATGAGCAACGTTTGTTCTTCTTTCGCTGCCCTTTTTGCGCTCCCCCTTCCCCCCAGGCAATGTATCCCAATTCATGCGCTACACAGCAGTTATTATTGAGAGGAGGGGATATTTGCACTAATCCAGGTCCATCGTCAACACGCAAATGTGAACAATGCGAGAAAACCATTAGGAAAAATCAGAAATGTGTAACCTGCAATGTGTGCTTTGGAATGAATCATGTGAAGTGTGCTGGGTTAAAGCATGTGACACATGGACTAGACTGGACGTGTGGTGGATGCGTGCTTTCTATACTTCCGTTCAGTGCGTGTTCCAGTGAAGAAATAGTGGGAGATCATGAACTTGCGGAGCCTTCTGAAGATGAGGAAACTACTCAAAATATAATTAGAATTCTAAGAGAGAAATCTAAAGACCTACGACTCATGCACTTAAATACCCAGTGCATGACCTCTACATTCAACGAGTTCCCTCTAACAGTCAAACAATATCCAATGGACATTATAACACTCAGCGAGACATGGCTCAAGGATAACCCTGCACTTTTGGAGTATGTGTCTGTGCCTGGTTATTCATCAGTTTTTAGGAATCGGGAGCTTATTAAAGGTGGTGGCGTTGGAGCATACATCCATGAGTCAATAAATTTCAAACGTCGCATTGATATTGAGAAGCGTTCTCCTGACCTAGAGCATTTATGGCTGGAGGTGCCTGGGCGCAACAGACACAGTAAAGTTCTTATTGGAATCATGTACAGATCTACACGTATTTTAAGTGACACTGACTGGTTAGAGCGGATGGACGCTCTCTTGGGGAACATCACGGCGAACTGGGACGGCTTATTAGTCGTAACGGGCGACGTCAACATTGACATGTTGAAACCAAGTAATATTCTAACACGGAAATATCAAGCAATGTCGGATGTTTTTGGACTCCACCAGATGGTGTCAAAGCCTACTCGTGTGACCCGCACATCAAAAACACTGTTGGATCATATTGTTACTAATTACCCGCGGACTTTCACTTTTACTGATGTTATACCTTGCTCAACAGTGGCAGATCATGACGCTCCGTTCGCATGTATTAATGTTAGAATTCCTCGATTTAAACCTCGATTTAAATACATTCGAAATGAAAAGAATCTAAGCGAACGTGCATTTCAGGAAGACTTTTCTTCGCTTCCCTTAGATGTGGTTTACGGATTGGATTGTGCGGATGACATGGTAGACGCCATGAACTCGCTCATCAGGGATTGTATTGATCGTCATGCCCCATTAAGAAGAACAAAGGTTACTCGCCCTCCAGCACCCTGGTTACAGACGGATGAGATTCGCCTGTTACAATCAGAAAGAGATCACCTGAGGAAGCAAGCGCATGAGAATGGAAGCGAAGCGTCATGGAATGCCTTCAGGGAGGTCCGTAACAAAATTAAAAGTGTCGTTAATAAGGCAAGAAGATCATTTTTGTCCAAAGCCCTGTCTTCGAAGCGTCCAAAAGAGGTGTGGAAGGTAATCCATCGTATACTTAATCCTTCTCCCAAGCCATTAAGAGAGAGTCCGGATGAACTGAACAGATACTTTGTATCAACTGCAACACGTATAATGGGTTCAGAACCTGATGATTCTACTGATCTACTGGACTTTCTACATTCATTACCAGAGCACCCAACAGGTTTTACACTCAGAAAGGTGACGTTTGAGGAGGTTCTCAAGGAAATAAATCGCCTACGCTCTGACAGTTCCACAGGATATGACCAGATACCAGTTAAATACATCAAGCTTGGTAAGGATCATCTGGCAGGACCACTCATGCATATCATCAATACGTGTATTGCAGCTTTTTTTTAGAAAATTTAACAATAAAATCATCTGGTGTATTTTTATCAATTTTTTCTCTATTAATTGATGAAATATGTAAAGCTCTATTGTTCATATTATAATATTAAATTACATATTCTTTCAAAGACACTCTGACAATTGTTCGTTATCAATTGCTCCTTGCTTATTCAATGTATAAGCTATTTGATTAAAATCATTATTGCCAGCTAAAATTGATCCACCGAGTAATTCTAATTTGTCTAACAAATCATTGATATTATTGTAATAAACAACACTGGAGCAAATTTTGCGAATTTTTTTACTTGTTTTATGAATAGGTATTTCGCTAAGTTTGTTTAATTGATCAAACAACATTTGAGACAATGGACTGTATCTTTTTTTGCTGTTAAACCTTTTTCCTAATCAGCTTGTTGATCCAATACTTTTTTCCCATTTTTTGTTGCAACTAATTGTAATATACCAAATAAGTTTGGTAAATTGATCATCAAACCACCATATTGACCATTTTGTTGAATTTTATAAGCATTTCTTTTCGGTTGTGTATAATGTAATCCTTTACCTTTTTTAATAAGATATTGACTTCCTTTTATTGTAGCTTGAATAGCTTCACTATATTTATCAAGCAATTTTTCATCTTCTATCAATTTTTGTATCTTATCCATATTTTTTGATTTTGTGCTCTTTTGAGTTAAAGAACCTTTTTCTCGTCCTAAATTTTGTTTTAATTTACCAATTTCACTATCATATTCATTTATATCTAATTTACCTTCCAATGAAGCCTCAATTTGTAATCTGTCAATCGTTTTATTTCATCGATATTAAGTTTATGATCTAAATCTATTACATATTCCATCATTGTCATTGTTGTGGTAATTTTGTTGTTTTTTCTGGCTTTTCATATGTATATTGTAACATTGCTATATCTTCCAAATTGGATGCAAGAGCTTTTTGATTCTTTTCAAGTTGTTCAATTAATTTGACTTGCTTTTTGTCAATTGTTTTTATGTTTCTTCTTGAGCTTTGATTATTGGTTTAAAAGTGTCTTTCAAACCAATTTGCATATCCTGTTCACTGTGCTTATACTGTTTAATTTCATCCTGTATTTGGTTAATCAGCTTTCCAGCTTTTATTTTAGCATCCGAAATTTTCTTAAGTCTTTCTATGTCCATTTATATAATTTACTTACATAAAAAAAAACTTATCTTAACTTATCTTCATTTAAATTAATATAACATAATTTATATAATGGAAATACCGAATTACGATCATAAAAATGAAAAAAACAGATTTTAAACAATTGTCATTTTTGTGTATGTGATTTCCCTAGTGATAATGAGCGAGGTTTGATATCACGTGAGCTTGATGTTAGCATAGAACAATACAAACTAGACCCTCCGTGAGGGTACACTGGGTTGCCTGTGTGTGGTACGTGCACCGTTCCAGACAATTTTTTTCAAGTTGGGGGGTCATTAAGAAGTCATACCAGACGAGGCCCTTTGGCTCACAGTTCCTCACACGTTCGTACGACGAAACAGATCTGTCCTTGCGTAATATGTAGCTCTAACAGTGCACGATATTGTTTTGGTATTGTCTATCATTGTAGTGCCATGGTAGAAGTCTTGGGTAAATAGCCTGAGAAGACATGTGGTTACTAGTAAAGTACTGAACCCAGAAAGATTGAAGAAAATAAATGGGAAGTGAGAAACATTGGCTTCTGGGCTGACATGTTGATAAACTTCTTTTCACCACACGTTTAAGCGTGCCCTCTGAGCATCTGACAGCTTTGTAATGCCGAAGTTCACTGAAGTTAACCCTGTTCGGCGGGGTTAGTGTTTGGATGGGGGACCAAAATAATATACCCCTCGTAAAACAGAAGCATCGGACCGAAAATACTATTAACGCTAACAAATGCGAACTCAGCAAGGTACAGATTTTGTTAGCTTGCTTTATGCAAAAACAAATATTGATGCAAAAGTAAATAAATATTGATACACAGTTTTTAGAAAGAGCAGAAGGAAGTTTCCTGGACGATCGCTCGAGAATAACATATTTACGACATGAAAACAACATTTATTTTGAACCGTGAATATAGAATATAAAAAGTTACGATCAGCGACAAACATTTTGGGGGATTTTTGCAACGTTCAATTTTGTTATTGTACGTTTTGGCTGCACAAATAAATCGCAAAATCGAAAGTGACATCGCCGGAATTCAGCGGGCGCCGTGATGAAGTTACCGCGGCATGTTTACTCGCCAAACAGTGAAGTGTCTGTGTCAAATGATGGCAAGATTCCGGGTTTTTGAAAGTTTCTTTTTCTGTCAAGTTTAAAGTTTGACAATGAAATGAGCGAAGTCAAAACAAAGATCACAATCGCCCAAGTCTTGTTTATGCAAAGTTAAAATTTACTCTCCAAGACGCGTACGACGTTATTTATTCTAACCAGGTAATTCCATCATTTTGGAAATAGCAGCTACTTTATTATTCAACTGCGTCACAATTCTTCACTGATTTTGGGGCTCATTTTTCCCATATCCCATTTCAACCTTAAGCTTGAAAATTCAATACACAACATGATATTATAATTCACAAAGGCAGAAAATACCACAGAATCCTTTTCCAGCGAAAAATTTATTGAAACAAACAACATGTTTGCTCTTAGAGGCGAAAACCTCTTCCTATTTCATTGCGTGCGTGAAGACAAGAAACTCGATCGTGTTAAATTACCATGTACTTCCGGTAAATACAGCTCACTTTGATTTCGGCTCGACGGGCGATAGATTGTTGTCGAAGTCCATTGCTCGTCGCTTTTAAGATTCCATCGCCTGTATATCCAATTGACTTGCCATTATTGAGCTTCATAACGGTATATTTTGTTCAAAGATCCACTAAAACGCCATTCGCCTTACATGACTTTCGACGCCATTGCCGGTTAAGTTAATCGTTCTACTGTGTCCACCAGAGAAATCCACGCATTTCCTACTACCCTCTCGATCCTACGAAAATACGCTAAGAAGGCTCTATGCACAAAGCCACCACTTAGCAGGGGAGTGACAGGCAAGACTTTTCCCGACACGGAAAATAAAAAAACACACGAAATGAAACCGAGGTTCCGACTGGGTTTGGCAACCCAGTAACGAGGAACTAAAGAGCCATATTCTTTTTTGTATGTTGATAATGAAAAATATCAAACAAAACTATTATGGAATATTATAACAAATATATATTAAGGGGAATATTCAATGAACATAGTACAGGTAATACTTACACACATGGTTTACCAGGTTTAAGAGGACCACCTGGTGTTCCAGGAGTTGGTTTTAAACTAACTCCAAATGGTAATTATGATATGGAAAGTAAAAAATTAACTAATTTACAGCCAGGATGAAATGATAGTGATGTTTTGACCAAAAAGCAGATTTATGACCATGTAAAAGCAAACGGAGGTGATTCGCCTAGTACACCAGTTGATTTAACTGATTATTTCAAAAAGATGGAAGCGATAGAATGACTGGATTGCTAAATTTGACTAATAGAAGAATTGAAAATGTTGCACCTGGTAGACATAATACAGCAGATGCTTCAACTAGAAGCTTTTTATTTTGATCTTACATACATACATACATACATACATACATACATACATACATACATACATACATACATACATACATACATACATACATACATACATACATACATACATGTTTATTCAAACTCATAATAACTATACATGAATTTGAAAGGGAGAGTCTAGAGGTTAACCCTATGAATAAAACTCTCCTAAAAACAACAGACAAACAATAAAAATTACAACTTTAAAAAGCCTATATCAACATTCCCACGAGTATACGTACACCCTGGGAATTTGACAAGAGTATGTACAGGGGGAGAAGCGTGACATCAGTGGTGGACGGGGGGAGGGAGAATTGACAACATATGGCAAGGGTGGGAAGGGGAATTTAAACAAATTGCCTCGAGACCATATTGAGGCGAGGAGACATAAATTAAGGGACAATCCAGCTCTTTAGTGAACGTCATTGCTGGAGATAATAGCCTTCCAAAGGTCTGTGTTGTATTTTAATCACTTTTATCTTTCATTTGTATAGAAAAACAGATCTTAGAGCACAGTGGAAGTTCTTAGTGGGTGCCCGTAACTCATTTTTGCAGTGCGAACTCCTGGGGGCGCGTCTCGCCCCAAGGATTTCACACGGCCATTTCTTTCTCGCGGTTTTCTTTCGCGTCACCGCCGACGAACTAAGCGAAAGAGGGACAACTTGTAGTCTACTGAGAGGATGTTGACGTTTTGGATTGACAAAGTGCATTATATTCTTGACCGTATCATAAAATTGTTTCAACAGACATGTACATTCCACAAGTGTCACAATAACACTCTCCTCCATGTCTACTACTCCGGGAATATAAGGATCAGCGGATCCAACCCAATCTGCAATCGTTGGTTTTTTACGTTCAACAATGCCGAATGCGGCTCCCCTGGTGCGATTGATGCTGTACTGTACCAGGCTCATGCTGGGGACCTTAACAAACACGAGCATGGCCATATTGAAGGTTACTGCGCCTCCATTCCCGCAGGAAAAGTCCAGGTGAGAATCAACGTCGGTAATTGTGTTGGCACTGGTCAGCAGCTGGGAAATGCTTATACAGGCTTTGGTTCGACCTCAAGAATCTTTATTGAAGAGGTTTCACCATCTGACAAGTAAGACGTGCTCTCATTGAACGTCAAACGAGCTGTGGTTTAGATAATGGTCTAGCAGCGAAAAATAGAAGTAAAAAAGAAACTGCTCAGAAAATCATGTTGTCAAAGGAAGCTGATAGATTAAGAGAAGTTTATCACTCTCTGTTCTACTTAGTGCAATAAAGGCAAAAGGGAAAACTAATAATTGTCGTTTATGACTTTATTCTAAATTTCTAGGTCATGTGAGAGGGAAACACTAATCGCGGAACTTTGATAAAGCTTAATCGCAGTTTTCCAGTTAT
>NC_090889.1:36879349-36911849 GCF_036669925.1 Montipora capricornis | reverse complement strand
AATTATCTGTCATAAACTGTATATATAAATTATTGTATAATTCCTGAATAATTGGTTAATTCTCTTGTAATTTAATAGGTAACTTAAAATGAACTATTAACAGGTCTGGATGTAAGAAATATCAAGGTGATTTTCCATATGTGTGATAATCTGTTAATCTGTATTTCTCAATTTAAATTTAAATGTTGAATTGTTTGCCTCAACGGGCGATTGCCTTAAATTGTTTGCCTCAAAGGGCGATTGTGTTGGAACTGTTTGCTTCGGCAGGCGATTTTGTGACTTTAGTGGGCGCTTGATTTGGCAGATAAACCAGGGACAACATCTCTGTATCTGGAATATTTTGACTTTCAAGTACACTCAAGTACATGCTGTTTCCTTCGATTAAAATTTCAGACCTCTCACGTATCACAATTATCTGTTCAATATCCGTCTCACGACGGACAGGCAAATCTCATGATACATGGCGGCACAAGCTGAAAGAATAATTGTTTTGTATGATTTCACCTTAGGCTTGCTTAATTAGGTGAGTTTCTTGCGCCAATTCTGTACAAATCCATAGTTAAACTTAATAAACCAATTAAGATGTTCAGTTCTTCATCCATCTGTTCTCTGGAAACACAGTCCATCACAGACTGTCGTCGATGACCATATATAGAACACCTGTTCCAAATTAGGTCATCATTACCAGTCTCTCACATTTTGATCGCGTTTTCAAAATGACGGAAATTGCTGATGAACCTGATGAACTATTGGATAGTTCCAAAAAGGCAGCTACTGCATATAATGCTGAGCACTGAGTTCAGCTGGCTGGACTTAAGCTGTGAGTATTGAAACTGTGAAAATAAAATTTATTTCTGTTTTGTTGAGGTCCACACATGTTTTAAGTAAAAAGGAAGTTATTCGCCGATCAAATCGAAACTTCAACACGGTTGGGCTGTTTATGGCAAAAAGTCACAGCAAAGTACTTTCTAACAATAAGGGGAAACCAACTTGTCACGGAGTCAGTAGGCTTATTTAGGGACCTTAAGATCTACGACAGCGACGTCGACGAAAACGTCACCTCAAAATAGAACTTTGCTCTATTGTAAGTCTTCCGCGATTATTCCATCTCGTTCACGTCGCACAATGTGGGCGAAGGATCCTGAAAATAAAATGGTACGAGCGGTTTCATACTGAAAATAGAGAATAAGAGATTCTCTGTTGCATGCTCACGTTGTCGTCAAAACCCAAAATTTCGTCATTTCACGTCGTCGTCACGCAGACAACCGCAAAAATATGAGCTAAAATCCGTGCCGCACGTGCAGCACGATTATTTATGCTCTTTTAACCAATGATATTATTGTTTTGTGGCGTTTTCGTCAACGTCGTCGTCGTAGATCTTAAGCTCCCTATTAGCAACAGAACGGGAACGCCGGGTGGCGACGTCGCGCGCAGCAAAACTACCAATGAGAATTTAGAATAGAGAAGAAAAGAGTGGAGTCTGCTCCATTCTGAATTTTCATTAATATTTTTTTCTGCGCACGCCCTCGCCACTAGTACTGACGTTCCCGTTCTGTTGCTAAATAAGCCTAGTAATCTTTATAAGACTTTAAACCTTTAAGCCTTGTAAAGATTACTGACTCCATGAATAACTAATAACTATTTGCGAAAGTTGCAGAATTCGAAGGGCTCTTCAAACACACATAAGCAGACTGGACAGACATTTTACCGCGTTAGTTTTGATTCCAACCCGCGTGTTTACCTCTCACTGTATTCTCCTCTGTTCTGTTGGGCGTTCATGTTTGAAATATGTTAAAATATCAACAATTTCAGCTCCATTATGAAAATAAATGTTCACACCCAAAGTTTACGATAGCTTGCATTTTTTTGGTTTCAAGTTTGTTGGCATGAACGTGAACGAATGGACGGGCCAAAAACAGCAGCTTTGGCCAAATTATGGTCTGAGTAAACAGCAAGAAAATAGAAAGTTGATAATTTTACCACGGGAAAAATTTTTAGAAATTGTGGAACGTTTGAAGCTTCTGACAGAGAGTAAGTCAGGTTATCATGTGTATTCGTTCATGCGTACCATTGAAAGTCTTCTTCTTGGTTTCGTGTATTGCATGGAGCACGTAGCATTTGAAAATTACTTATCTTACATGGTGTTAGCTTCAGGGAACTAGAGCAAAATAACTGGTTAAGGTTTTGAGTTTAAGCACATCCCAAATCCCTAGGGAGCTAAATCTGTGAACCGGAAATAAGTAACCACTGTCTAAGGGCATAGCAAGGTCTATGATTCCCATGTACACCACTCTCAATCTGTAAGAATGATCTCATCACCTACAAGCAAATTTAGTTCCCCCTTCTCTGTGTTCATTTCCAAAGAATCAGACCATTCAAGTTGAAAATTGATGACAAAATGACAACAGGAAATTAGTAAGTTCTCACTACACCATGCCCAGGGAACAAAGCGATGTTAAGAGTGACACACCAAACAGTATTCCCTTTTTAATTAATATCAAGCCCCAAGCTTTTTAAAAGTTTACAAGTATGGAATTAAAATATAATTTAATTTGTTAGTCCTTCGGAAGTATAAGATATGAGGAAATGGTCAACAACTGTATTCACAATAAATGGATATCAAAAACTTAATGATCAGGAGTGTTTTTCTTCATATCAACTTGCTGATCACCTTACATTTCATTATGTAGGATCTGACTCCAACTAGTGAAATCTTAAGTGTACATTGAATTTATAAGCAACAAAGAATCCCATTTGAATGAGCCTGATGAATTCAACACATTTGTCAATTTTACTGCAAACAAATGAATTATCTATGAGTGTTTAAGATTCCAATCATAATCCAGAACTTCAAGAGCTTCAAATATGGCTGTTTCACATAACAACTCTGCCCGTTTATCTTCATTCACTACTGGTTCTCAAGGTAACACCTTTCCTCATAACGTGACCCCTCAGCCATCACTTCTGTCCATTGTTCCAATTGTTGAGCCACTGCACATCTCTCTAAACAGCAGAGAACATGCTGTCAGTTCTTCTCATCCTAATTTTTAATTCTCTATATGAAACACTTTTTCCAAAGCAAGATGACTGATAAGTTTATACCAGAACTTGTTTATGGATTTTGCATGGACACTTTTCAAGAAAGGCTGTGACAAGGAAATTCTTCAAATTAAAGACATGCAATAAAGCACTCTTTTCAATCTTCTTGATAACTACATCCCCCTTGTCCTTTCAATTAACAGCCTAACCTTCAAACTAAATAATAATTTGCAGAGTACTTCTGATCATGGCTCAGAATACATGGCTGAACAGAAGCACTACTGGTGTGGATAAACATGTGTCCTCACTGGGGGAACACTCACCTCTACTTATAACCTCATATGTAACTATATCACAGTGACTGCTGTATTTTATGAATATGCGATGGAAAACACTCGCAGTAATCATTTTTTATGTGCACCCTCAGACAAACCATGTTGTGGGTTAAAAATCATAAAATGTTAATGATTAACAAACTGTGCTCTGTACATGTGTGCTATGGCATACTTTTCTCTACAAAATAAATCACAAAACCAAGCCCAACTGAATAAAGGGCCTTTGCGACATTTCAGGCCTTATTTTATTTTACTCGAGGTTTTCATAAATTAAAGCATGCAACCTGTAAATCCAAGGCAAATTGAAAACTTTTTTTTGCCAGTAGTTCCCTTGGATGGACTGCCAAAATATCAAGGAATTGAAGGGACACGAATTCCCATTTTTTATTGTTTTGATTGCTCCTCATTTGGTCAATTTAAATACGAGATTAGAAACAAAACATTAAGGGTCCGTGCACATTTAGGCCAATTCAATTTTCCATTCTTTCCACAATAATTGAAAAATAATATTTTGTGTGCGTTAATGGTCCGTGGGTCTTGCGTCCATTTGATTTCCATGAAAAATAAAAAATGAAAAAATGGATTTTGTATTTTTTATGTTTCATTTGTTTTTACCAAGGAACGTTGAGAATAAAATTCCAACAAACACAAACAAGAAAATCATGGTTTCTTATTGAATAAAAATTAAAAATGACAATACAAATCTTTAATTTTTGTTTGCAAAGGAATAAAGAAGAATTGAATAGCAGCCAATCGATTTGAAATCATTCTTTTTCAGGACCTTTCCAATCGGGGTCTAATTCTTTGATTTTTCAAGGTGCGGGCTTTCAAGATGGAGGAAATGATCCATGCGTTAAATATCCGATCAATTTTCAATTTTCCTCTGTCGATGATCAAATAAAAATGAAAAATTGGCAAACCATTCCGCACCATGGGACGGACAAGTCGAGACCCCAACTAACAGGGCTGGGGTTGGGAGAAGTCACGCAACCCTTGGAGGGGAGGGGAGGGGAGGGGAGTTGAGTTATGGCGGCTAAAAGGTTTCGCCTTTAAGCCCCTTTATTCTTTACTAAGAGTCATATTTTTATTTCCTCGCCACAAATGTGAAACCTATATGGTTCCCTGCATGTTCAGACGTTTTCAACGACTTGGACCTCCACTAGGCTGCCTTTTGAAAGGCCAAAAATTCACATGCGCCAGGTACGTGATATTCGCATTTGCTCGAAGTAGTATTTGTATGAATCGAAATACATCAAATAGAGCAACTTTTCTAGAATGAGACGACAACAAAAAGTTTGAAATCGCAGTAAAATTAATGCTACCGAGCCGATATAATGGTTTGCAGTCGAGGCTGCCCCTTGAATAAGCTTATAAAAAGACACAACGATACAGGTAAAGTAGCACTCTTTCTTTCCAAACTCGTGGGTTTTTATTTTTCATTTGTTTTCAAGAATACATTTTCACATGTATAAAGCTGTGCAAAGCACTGAATTTAAACACACTATGGATCACACCCTCACAAGCTAAGCTGGTAAAATTATAATTGTGTCATATACATTTTCCTTTCATCCTATAGGAAAAACCTGAGCAGTACTCAATAATAATGGATGTGATTTCACGGAGGATAAAGTGAAACATGAGGATAAAGTCAAAGAACCGGCTGAAATTTGCAGCTATGAGCAATACTCATAAGTGAGGTCTCGGAATAACTGAATTGCATTTTGGAACAATGTTGGATTTCCATTTACTACATTTGGCATCCATCACAAGACAATGGGTCTATACCAAATTCTGGCCAGGTTGTCAATTGCCCCCCACTTCATTCAAATAACTGAACAGCCACCGCTGTTGTTGGAGCAACATCTGGTGTCACCTTAACTGTCTTGTCCATAGCTGCTTGCATATTGCTTGGATGTACTCTCTGTTCTATTATAATGCAGAGAGAATATGAACATACCGGTATTAAAAAAATACTAAAAAAATACCACTGTGATTTCAGAACATGGTTATAGAGTGATTTTACTTGACCCATGAAACAGAGAATTTAAAAATTAGACAAGAGGTACTTACCTTGAAGTGTAATTGTAATTCTCTGAAGATGCATGTAGCATTATGGGATAAATTTGCATTCCTTTGTAATGCTAATGTCAGCAGCCACACTTCAAAGCATGTTATTATTATGCAAATGAGTTGAATATAAATGGCTCATGCAAGGCAAGTAAACCATTCTTCCCTGTGCCAAGTGTATGGCGACGGTCCAACAATAAATGGGTGGGTAAAACATCTCACAGACAGGGTGGGCAAATTTATCCCATAATGCCACATGCATCTTCAGAGAATTACAATTACACTTCAAGGTAAGTACCTCTTGTCTAATTTTTAAATTCTCTGTTTCACGGGTCAGGTAAAATCACTGTATAACCATGTTCTTAAATCACTAGCTACCGGTATGTTCATATTCTCTCTGCATTATAATAGAACAGAGAGTACATCCAAACAATCTGCAAGCAGCTATGGACAAGAAAGTGTTCCAACAACAGCGGTGGCTGTTCAGTTATTTGAAGGAAGTGGGGAGCAGTTGACAACCTGGCCAGAATTTGGTATAGACCCATTGTCTTGTGATGGATGCCAAATGTAGTAAATGGAAATCCAACATTGTTCCAAAATGCAATTCAGTTATTCCGAGACCTCACTTATGAGTATTGCTCATAGCTGCAAATTTCAGCCGGTTCTTTGACTTTATCCTCATGTTCCACTTTATCCTCCGTGAAATCACATCCATTATTATTGAGTACTGCTCAGGTTTTTCCTATAGGATGAAAGGAAAATGTATATGACACAATTATAATTTTACCAGCTTAGCTTGTGAGGGTGTGATCCATAGTGTGTTTAAATTCAGTGCTTTGAACAGCTTTATACCTGTGAAAATGTATTCTTGAAAACAAATGAAAAAAAAAAACCCCGAGTTTGGAAAGAAAGAGTGCTGATTTACCTGTATCGTTGTGTCTTTTTATAAGCTTATTCAAGGGGAAGCCTTGACTGCAAACCATTATTTCGGCTCGGTAGCGTTAATTTTCCTGCGATGCAAATATCACGTACCTGGCGCATGTGAATGTTTGGCCTTTCAAAAGGCAGCCTAGTGGAGGTCCAAGTCGTTGGTTTCACGTTTGTGACGAGGAAATAAAAATATGACTCCTAGTAAAGATTAAAGGGGCTTAAAGGCGAAACCTTTTAGCCGCCATAACTCAACTCCCCTCCCCTCCCCTCCAAGGGTTGCGTGACTTCTCCCAACCCCAGCCCTGTTAGTTGGGGTCTCGTCTTGTCCGTCCCATGGTGCGGAATGGTTTGCCAATTTTTCATTTTTATTTGATCATCGACAGAGGAAAATTGAAAATTGATCGGATATTTAACGCATGGATCATTTCCTCCATCTTGAAAGCCCGCACCTTGAAAAATCAAAGAATTAGACCCCGATTGGAAAAGTCCTGAAAAATAGTGATTTCAAATCGATTGGCTGCTATTCAATTCTTCTTTCTTCCTTTGCAAACAAGAATTAATTAAAGATTTGAATTGTCATTTTTAATTTTTATTCAATAAGAAACCATGATTTTCTTGTTTGTGTTTGTTGGAATTTTATTCTCAACGTTCCTTGGTAAAAACAAATGAAACATTAAAAATACAAAATCCATTTTTTCATTTTTCATTTTTCATGGAAATCAAATGGACAGAAGACCCACGGACCGAGGTTATCCCATTATTTTAATTTTGTATTTTTTGTAGAAAACAGAAAAATTAAAAAAAAATGTCCAAAAACGCTGTTTTGGGTAATCAATTTTGCCTTGGATTTGCAGGTTGCATGCTTTAAATTAATTTATGAAAACCTCGAGTAAAATAAAATAAGGCCTGAAATGCTGCAAAGGCCGTTTATTCAGTTGGGCTTGGTTTTGTGATTTATTTTGTAGAGAAAAGTATGCCATAACACACATGTACAGAGCACAGTTTGTTAATCATTATGATTTTATAAGACCCACAACATGGTTTGTCTGAGGGTGCACATAAAAAATGATTACTGCGAGTGTTTTCCATCGCATATTCATAAAATACAGCAGTCACTGTGATAAAGTTACATATGAGGTTATTAGTAGAGGTGAGCGTTCCCCCAGTGAGGACACATGTTTATCCACAGCAGTAGTGCTTTGTTGTAGTGACGTCAGTTCAGCCATGTATTCTGAGCCATGATCAGACGTACTCTGCAAATTATTATTTAGTTTGAAGGTTAGGCTGTTAATTGAAAGGACAAGAATAATGTAGTTTAAAATGTCCAAAAAGGCTGTTTTGGGTAATAAAATCATATTTTCAAAACTTTGAATAAAGTTGAAAAGAGGAAAAAGAAAAATCGGTGCAAATTTCCGTTCTTTGGTCCATGTTACGTTATATTGCCAGTTCAAAAATAAACAACAAACCCTTCACGTACACAAAATATGATTTTTCAATTACTGTGGAAAAAATGCAAAATTGAATTGGCCGAACTGTGCACGGGCCGATAATGACCGAAACTACCTACCTTGTAAATTGCTTGAACTAAGAGCGCACATTTTTTTAGCTCATAAAACAGCATTTTGGCGAAAGCAGGATAAATGACTATTGTTGTGAAGGCATTTTTAGAGTGGGGGAAAGATATTTCAAAAAGCTTTACTCATTTTCTTCAGGAATTTACCCTTCGTTAAGAGAAATCATTGCAACTAAACACTAATACGAAACAGAAAAAAATCGTAAAAAAAAGAAAAATTTGTTCAAAGTAAAGCATTTGCAGCAGCGAAACTGTCAACAAATTACCTGTGTTTTGCAAGGGACACAGACGGAAATGACCAAGGATTGCGGAGATCCAAGTTTAGGAAAGTATGCCATAATTCATCAAAAAGGAATACTCAAATAGTGCAGACGTACAAAACGTTGATCTTGAACGCTGCACATTTTTTAAGACCCGTAACTGTATACCACTGAAAAAAGAAAGGAATGAAAACGTTGACAATGCAAATTTAAACTTGGGGGAGGGGTAACATTTTTGAGCAAATTGAATCTGTAAATAAAACACTCTCAAGTCAAGATTTAGCCTCAATTATTGCCTCTGAAACTAAGAAACGCTTTCATCAAATCATTCTGCTATAACACAAACACAACTTTGATTCCTTGAAACTTACCTCGTTTAATTGATTTCTCTCTTAGCCACCAATTGAAAGAGGAAGCCCCTTTCCCTCTGCTGTGCTTCACATGAAATAAACCATTTTGTTCAGACTCTGATCCTCAAATCTCGCCAATCGAAGCGACAGCAAATTCTGCAAAAGCATTCTGTGACAGAACTGTTGTTGAACTAAAAAACATTCTTTCAATCTCTCTTGAACTGTGTTTCTAAAGCGCCGATCTCCAATTATAAATACTGCACGACACACCCGCAAAACAAAATGGCGCCGCAGTGTGTTCGATCTTTAATGGCTCGCGCACGCGCAGACAGAATGCCCCACCCTTCATTGGATTGCTTTCATGTGGCTGCAGAAATTGTGAAAACAAGCCAATTCTGCTACCATCACAAAGTTTAAAAAAAGCTACCCTCCCCACCCCTGTGCTTTGGTGAGACAACTGCCAATCACCCAGCTACTCCACACTGTGGGTTCACTCTAATTGGTGATCAAAGGCAAACTATCATTCAGGCCTAGACAAGTCCAGGAAAAATTGCTACGGCATCCTACATTGTAAAGTCTCACTTAACAAGGCCACAAACTCTAACTGCAGTTAAAGTCTCAAAGCAGCAAGGGCGCCCCCCCCCCCCCCCCCCCGTCCCTGTGCTTTTGACACACAACTCAGAGTTAGAACTGTCCCTGGGCTGTTTGGCAAAGCAGGCCTTGACGGCAAGCCCCCTCAATTTTGAGACGCCACAATGCTACGCCCGTGCTCAAGCGAAAACACCAGCAGCTACCTTTTAGCGAATTCGCTCACATATATAGATATATATATATATATAATGAAATGACGTGATAAATTGATCATCAGCTAAAAGTGCTCAATGGGTTTACCAGAGCTTTGAATAGATACGTAGACTTGAACTAGGTCAAAAACATTTATTTGCTACTCCGAGTTTCATGCTTCTCACGAAGCAATCATCAGGCAACTGCCAAAAAGAAGGAATACATGGTGTTTTACAGTGATTTTGAAAATAACGGTAGCAATTCACTATAGGCTGGGGTGCATAGCAACGGTTAAACAATACAAACTGTTTCCAGTGAGCTGCTAAAAATAAGCCTTAAATAATTACGCTATTGAGAAGGAATTTCTTTGCATGTCTGCAACTTGTTACAAGCTCATTTCTGTTGTTAAGGGTCGCCAAATCTGGTCTACAAATTATATAGTATTTCTCCCACAGACATAAATTACACTTCTTCGTTACATTTGAATAGGATCTCGCATGCCTAACAATCCGCCATTTAATGTGATAGTCGACTTTCTTGTCTTTCAAATCCCATACATATTTACTAAGTTCAGTGGAATTTCTGTAGCGTTCATTTCTAAACAACTCCAGAAACCAAACACCGCAAGAATAGGCCTAGAAACATCACCTGGTTCAATCCTCCGTACAGCCAAAACGTCAAAACAAAAGTTGGAAAGTGTTTCCTCACCCTAATCGGCAAGCACTTCCCAAAATCACACCCTTTGCACAGAATTTTCAACCGGAACACTCTCAAAATTAGTTATAGCTGCATGAGCAATGTAAAAACAATTATCTCCAACCAAAATAAAGCCGTCATTAACAAGTCATCAAATCCACCCGCTCAAACTATCAACACTTGCAACTGCCGTGACAAAAGATCCCGCCCTCTAGACGGAAAGTGCAACGTGCGGAATACCATCTATCAAGCAGAGGTCACAACATCTCAGTCAAAGCAAACTTACATCGGTCTTTGCGACACATCATTCAAATTACGTTATAGAAACCACACATGTTCCTTTAGAAATGAACGCTACAGAAATTCCACTGAACTTAGTAAATATGTATGGGATTTGAAAGACAAGAAAGTCGACTATCACATTAAATGGCGGATTGTTAGGCATGCGAGATCCTATTCAAATGTAACGAAGAAGTGTAATTTATGTCTGTGGGAGAAATACTATATAATTTGTAGACCAGATTTGGCGACCCTTAACAACAGAAATGAGCTTGTAACAAGTTGCAGACATGCAAAGAAATTCCTTCTCAATAGCGTAATTATTTAAGGCTTATTTTTAGCAGCTCACTGGAAACAGTTTGTATTGTTTAACCGTTGCTATGCACCCCAGCCTATATTGAATTGCTACCGTTATTTTCAAAATCACTGTAAAACACCATGTATTCCTTCTTTTTGGCAGTTGCCTGATGATTGCTTCGTGAGAAGCATGAAACTCGGAGTAGCAAATAAATGTTTTTGACCTAGTTCAAGTCTACGTATCTATATATATATATATATATATATAGGGAGTCTGTAAGTCGATTTTCTCGTGGAACAGTGCTCAATACGTTAAAGCAGAGCGGAATAAATACTTTAAGAGGAAAAAAGGACGCAACTACATTTCCCGACAAGCCTGTTTCGTGAATCGCTCCACTCTTCAGGGGTTTAAACCCCTGAAGAGTGAAGCGATTCACGAAACAGGCTTGTCGGGAAATGTAGTTGCGTCCTTTTTTCCTCTTAAAGTATTTATATATAGATATATATATATATATAACTAACTGCAGACAGTACTGTTTCGGCCTTCTGGGCCTCAT
Source organism: Montipora capricornis (assembly GCF_036669925.1). NCBI lineage: Eukaryota > Metazoa > Cnidaria > Anthozoa > Scleractinia > Acroporidae > Montipora > Montipora capricornis. Next base: position 36,900,683 of record NC_090889.1, on the reverse strand, counting down.
CAGTGCAGTGCTGATGTCTGGGATGGAGGTTAAGCTTATAAAGCCACCCCAAATGTCCCACACATGTGGTACATCTAAGCCATGCCAGAGTGCTCAAACTAGCGAGCTAGTGAGCATGCGCAATTGCTAGCGGCAATGACTCATCCCAGTAGAGTGCTCAATTTGGACATGAAAGCAAAAGCTTTGTAATGCCAAAGAGCTATATATATATATATATATATATATATATATATATATATACGGAAGAAAAAACACATAAACTACAAGTTCATCCCTACAAGCCTGTTTCGTGGTCGCCCACTCATCAGGGGATTTTTAGCGACCACGAAACAGGCTTGTAGGGATGAACTTGTAGTTTATGTGTTTTTTCTTCCGTATATATTTCGCTCTACTTCTATGTATTGAGCACTGTTTTACGAAAATCAAGTTTCGCACTTTATATATATATATATATATATATATATATATATATATAATTTCTTTTTTTGAGTAGAACGTATTTCGTAGAGCGCTCAACTCAATTGATTGAGGAGCAATAACTATGACTTTACACAAGTTTAGGTTTCACGAGTAACCATGATCGTTTAATGCTAAAGAACTGTTTCGTATGGTACAAGTACCACACTCATCAGGCAATTTTAACGACTGAACTGTTGAAATTGTAAAGCTGGCAGTTAAATACGGAAATTTGAATGGTTGCTATAGTAAATGCGTTACATTTTAGCAGCTGCTAGGTAACAAAACATGATATAAGGGGATTCTATGTCGGTATTTTAAATTTACGTTACTCTAAAGTTCCGGAGTACATATTGGTTTCTGTGGGGGCATGAACTTGCTAATTCGTTTCTTCTGTTGAGGCTACACAGTTCTTTCTTACACATGATTATGAATTTTTCATTCAGACAAAGACTACATTTCTTGCTAATATTGCTGTAGGGTCTACATTTTTTAAGAATTTTCCATTTGATTTGAAACGGCTTCTTTGCATCTTGTAAGTGCCAAACATGTTTGGAAAGCTCTGTCTCATTTCTTCTGTTTGAATATCGAAAAGATGTTTGTGATTCCTGTAGCGTTCCTTGAAGTTTGTGGCTAGTCCAACGTAGGTTTCAGTTGTTGTCTCGGTGGTGACTGTTGCTTGATAAATTACGTTAGTTTGAAGGCATTTACCTTCGAGTGGGCATTCAGGCTTTTTTCCACAATTGCAGGTGTCAGGTTGCGGTGCTGGTGTATTTGCATCTGAAAGAACGTGTTTGTTGTGTGACGATATGATGGATTTCATGTTTGGCATACATGAGTAGCTTAGCTTGAGTGTGTGTCTGTTGAAAATCTTGTAGAGCGGATGTTTGTTCTGGAAGCATTTTTCGACGATATGTAGGAATTTTCTACCAAGGTTGGTTTTGACGCTTGAATCGAAAGGGGGGTTGTACCACGTAATGTCCCTTTTCCTCTTTCTTTTGTTTTTCGGAGCGGGCTCTGGATTGTATGTTAGTTTGTGGTCATATCCACTTTCTTTGAGTGCGTGTTGATAAGGGCCAATTGATTCGTCGAATACTTCTTTGCTGGATGAAATGTTAGTTAGTCTTTTGTTGATGTTGAGTGGTATGTTTTTCAGTAACGCTGGGGGGTGGTTGCTTTGCCGGTGGACGTACGATAGTTTGTTGTTGGGCTTCATGTATGGTTTGTAGCTTCCATCTGTAAGGTCGAAGGTTACGTCAAGGAAGTGGACGATTTTTTTGTTGGCATCGATTGTGATCTTAAGGCCATTTGATTTAAACACATTGCTGACTTCTCTTTTGGTTTTTTCAATTTCTTTTGGGGTGGCTTTGCAGACTGCAAGACCATCGTCACGGTACAATCCAACTTCATCTTTGAATTTAGATGCGATCAGGGAGAGCATGTAAGTTCCTATCAATTCGCACGTTTCTGCTCCGTCGTATGAGCCCATTGTAACATCAAACATGGAAAATTCTTAAAACATGTAGACCCTACAGCAATATTAGCAAGAAATGTAGTCTTTGTCTGGATGAAAAATTCATAATCATGTGTAAGAAAGAACTGTGTAGCCTCAACAGAAGAAACGAATTAGCAAGTTCATGCCCCCACAGAAACCGATATGTACTCCGGAACTTTAGAGTAACGTAAATTTAAAATACCGACATAGAATCCCCTTATATCATGCTTTGTTACCTAGCAGTTGCTAAAATGTAACGCATTTACTATAGCAACCATTCAAATTTCCGTATTTAACTGCCAGCTTTACAATTTCAACAGTTCAGTCGTTAAAATTGCCTGATGAGTGTGGTACTTGTACCATACGAAACAGTTCTGTAGCATTAAACGATCATGGTTACTCGTGAAACCTAAACTTGTGTAATTATATATATATATATATATATATATATATATATGTATATATATATATATATATATATATATTGCCGGCTAATGGACCTCTTTAGCTTGTACGTTTTGTTTTCCCATTCAGACCACGTGATGTTCCATTAAACGTTTGAGCGTGCATACGCGCAGTAAATTACGCGTCCTTCTATTTTGTCTAGAACAACAACTATCTCGACATATTAATGCAATGAATTTCAAGCTGCTATTTGGCTTATGTGTACCAGTTCTGGACATAGTACAGCGCACCCTTAATTTATTTAGAAGTATGTAATGTAGTATCGGTCATGTGATCCACATACGAGAAGTTAGAAGAGTGGCCTAGGAATAGAAGAGGATTACATTTGTGCTAGAGTTGTTGAGTTAAGCTTAAATGTGGCTTGAATGCGGTTATAACTGATTGTCAAGTACAGATACAACATGTATTGTAAAGTTTGAATTGACAACTATAGAGGTACAAAATAAGGGTTGCTGTTGTCATTGTATATGAATATATAAATTTCATATTTCATAATGGAAAACATATGCAATAGTTTCATTTATTCTCCATTATCAGCCCCTGTAACGAATTTGTCGAATAACTAAACCTCAAAATCTATTTTTCCTTAGGCGTTATCAGACGCAAGCTATGCTATTCAGTTATACCCAAATCATGTTTGTGGCTGGCTTCTCCGAGGATTACGAAGAAAACTAAAGGTAAAGGGCGCAGAAGGACAGTTGTCTTGAGAACTTAATTATTCTGAGGGAAAAACATCATCGTGGTTATGAGGCAACATAAGCGCAGTTTCGAAAGAAGCCTGAAGAAATCAAGGCTTTGAACGCTACTCGAACCTATTACCTCGCGATTGCTACGCTGCACTTGCTATACCATCTGAGCTATCAGGCTATCTGAGAGCTGATCACCTGCAAGTTTGCATTATATCCTGACTCGTCCCTAGTCGTCTCTCCTCGCTTTCATCCTTCCCATCGCCCCCTGTGCGCGCCACTCGTTATACAAGCAAGACGTCTGGGGACGTGTCAATATTGTATCCCGTGAAAAGCGGTATTTTTCTTGTTTAGAAACATTGACGTCACATTTCTTTTGATATTCAAATTTGCCAACCACGGAACAAAAGAAGTCATTGTTCAATACCCAATTAGGTTCTGGCTGGCATATTAATAACAATAGGTGACGTCACAAGAAACATCGTTATATGAGAAAGAACTATTTAGTTGGGAATTAGTTAATGGTTATGTTCTAAGTTAGATCGAGTTCAATCGAATATCTCACTCTAAACGTTAAAAAGTTGTTGTTGTTGTTGTTGTTGTTGTTGTTGTGTTTGAGTGGATTTCCCACAAGTCGACCTCATATAACATCCCGTTTGTTCAAAGGACGGATAATGTAGCTATAATGTTTTCCAGTGGATAAGGCACTATCCGATAGTTTCGATCTTTGCGAAGATTTCATTATTTGCCCACGTCACCGCAAATATCCACACTCTAAGCACGTCTGTGTAAAAGCGTGGTGAATGAATAGCTTGGCCAACGCTTAACAGCCCGTTTATTTTACACTCTGGATTCTCTGATTGCACATGACGTCACGGCGGGCATGTTGGTGGAAAGAACAATAGCGAAAACGTTTCTTGGGAATGATGATTACGCAAAAAACTTTCGCTATATTTTTCTATTGCTTTTGGCACCAACATGGCCTTCTTATCATATCCAGGTGATCTGGTGACGTAATTCGGAGGACTGGGAAGAACAATTTTAACGCCGTATCCCACAACCGCGCGCGGTCTTATTTTCGAATTCATCTGGCAGAGGCGAGGTTAGATCTTGTCGGGTCTACTTGAATGTTCATTCAGTAACAGGAAAATGTGGTAGACAGGTAATGATCTGTTGAGTTTTGGCGATGGAATACTGCAGGGAGTTTGGAAACAACACCTAAGGCCGCGCGCGGTTGTGGGATACGGCGTTAAAATTTTTCTTCCCGGTCCTCCAAATTACGTCACCAGATCACCTGGATGAGTGCAATCAAAGAATAGTGACTTACTCTTCGTAGCGATACTCACCGTTACAACACCTATTGTCATTAACGTGCCAACCAGAGATCTATCGGCTGCCGAAACAATGGTTTTTTTTTTGTTCTGTGACTGGCAAAATTCAAACATCAAAGTAATTGTTTGTTTATAAACAGTGAATATCGCTATATCCACCAAATAAAGTTAAACGGCCAAGATTTTACGATCAGGATTTGTGCGGGGTAAGAACACTTGCCTTTCATTAATGTAGCCTTGGTTCGAATTAAGGGATAACTGATAGCCATCTAGTAAGTATGACGTAATGAAATATCGAGGTCACGCTATCCTGTCACGCTGATAGGGGAAGTAAACAAGTGATCACGAATGACTATATATCAGTGGCAAGAACAATCGTAGCAAGTTTATCTTGTATTACGTAATGGACCACCTAATCATAAATATTATACAAGTAATAATCATAAAAAGGATGGATGAACGTATTAGGCCAAGCACTGATTTTTCTTTACAGAGAGGCTTAAGAGATAAAATGAAAGAGAGAAGGCAAGAGCCCGACCTTATCAAGGTATCCTATTTACAAACTACACCCCAAATCACCATTTTTAAAACGTTCGGCGCGTTCACACTAGGAACCCCGGAGAAAAAAAACCTTAATCTTGGTACTCATCGAAGAAACAATGGTATTTGGGAAGCAGGAACTCGTGAGTTGGAGCTTGCCTCTCCCATTCAAGCCCTATCAGTGAGTCAACCTTTGCGTGTATCTTTCTGTTCTTAGAATGCAACGAGTTCTTTGCTACACTTACTGTGGAGAAAGGCCAATCAAAATAAGGTTATTGTCAAACGAAGACAAAAATAGCAAAAACAATGTATGAAAATTTAAGTAAATGTTAGTGTTCTGTTGAGGAGTTAGTGCTAAACATAGAAAGATAAGCCGGCACAAAGTTTGACTCAAGGCTGTACTGCATAGGGAGGCTCCTAGTCAAGGGTCCCTAGGGGACAAGAATATTTCTCTGCTTGCGCTCCTTGCTCATAAGGCCCTGAATTTACGTTTTCATATCAGTGTGAACAACGTCATGCTTGTAGAATGTCTTGCGCTATTTAGGCCTGTGAAATCAATCCGGATGCAATGATGTTTGTGAACATCAGCGACATGAAGGACCAATTTCAAATCATGTTTGACAGGTATGTACGACATTTACTGCGTACTGATCTAAATTAAAGATGCACTTCAAAGGAATGAGACTTAATAGATCAAACGTAGTAGCATTTAATATACCAGTCAGCCCCAAGTAGAGTATACAATATTGTTGTCTGTCTTGCTGTCGGGACCCACCATTGGTAAGAAAATATGGTAACCCATCTGTGCGAGAAAATTTCGTTTTGGTCACCTTACGACCCCTCCATGTATGCCAATGTGACCAGTATCACGTGACCATATCACAGGCTCAAGTTTAGAGCTAATCAACACACAAATAAGGCACCGATGGAGGTGCATTCGCATTGACATCACGGCAGCCATGTTGGAGGAAAAATACACAACTGCGATCCCAGGCTCTCTCTGACCGTGAAAGAGGATAAGAGACAAAGCCTGGGTTCCATGTTTGAAGAAAACACAAACGGCAGCCAAGAGGCCGGGAGGATAAAAGATTCGATTCTTTTGAGAATTAATTTCTTTTTGTGCTTATTGTTTGAATTGTTTCTTTAAAGCAATATGGCTGCTACTTTTGAAAACGTATCTTAAAATGTTGTGGTTGTTCTGGTACACCTTCACGGCGAAAGCCGGCTATTGCTCACACCGTGGGAAAGAACTTTCATCAAAATGTTTAACTGGAGTGAGATGAGCAGTCACTCAATAATTCGGACCCATTCCACAGATCGATGGTGTTCGTAGTATATTAATTTAGAATACGGCCCCCGCCAAATTATGCCCAATCAGATTGGTCCTGATGACCACAACGCCTCTGATTGGTCTGCGACCACGACGCCCCACGATTGCTCGTGCTTCATGCAAAATCATGGGTGGTACAAGGAACACGGTAATACGAGGAATAGGTAATGTCGAGAACCGATGAGCTGCTTCCATCGGAGCTTATGGAATTCTGCCAAACCATCGAGAAATTAGGGTGGGGAGGGGGGGCTTGTTGACAAATACTGAATAATATCATTTTTGTGGCTTTATTTTCTTCCTGTTGTAGATTTCTTCCATCCATTCGTGTGTCCCACACCTTATCTGTCCGTGACGTCATCGTTAATAACATGGTGTCCAATTCTACGCAGCCACAGGAATTATCATCTAAAATATTTATTTGTGGAGTAGCAAAGCCATACAGACAAATTATTGCCTGTCCAACACGAGAAAATAGGCATTCTGACAGATTCCTCGAAAGATGTCAGTCAGAATCGAGCATGTCGTATCACAAGCAATCTATGACCTGCAACGTTGGTTTGATAGAGAGGCCGACAACAATATCTTCCTCGGATATTTCACGCAAGTCATTTATTCCACAATTAACTCTCAAAGATGTTGTGAGCGTGAAAAGCGGGTACATTTGTCGTGAAAAGATCATTGGAAAAAAATACAAACATTGCTGGGAAAACGGGCTGCAAGAATCTGAAGTAAGTATTTAGACTTAAGAATATCTCACACCCTAGCCACATGGACATCTTGCGTGTGGAGTCTATGTTTTCGTAAGTTTGGAAAGGTTTGCACAACCATCGAAAGCAAAGATGAATATGTTTTGAGGATTCTCTTCTTAGGATTGTAAAGCCCAACAACTATAACAAGGGGAAAATTGCTCGATCGAGCGAAATGATGTTTAAGGTAATCATTTCATCATAGGCTTCCAAGAGTATACACGTGCCCATTGCGGACCTATTATTTCGTTTTGTCTTCGGTTTTCCGTGATTTTATTACCAGTGTGCTCGTTTTCCTGTCTGCTTCCCACGTGCCTCTAGATGTTTCTTCACATCATGATGTAACATCTTACATATGTTTGTTGTTGTGATTAATTAAAATTGCCCAGCAATCAGGTGAAAGTTGTTGAAGTTTGGAAAAAGGAAAAGAGGACACTTCGTGACGCTTATTAAAATCGTCGTGTATCTAATTGGATGCATTTTCTAGACATATCTGTTATGTGACGTATTAGCCGTGGCGTCAATTGGCTAAGTTAAAGTGGTAGTATGACCAAAAAATCAATTCTTCTTGTTCTGTGGATTTCAAAAGCATGTTAACTTAACAGTAAGTGGCCTAAGTCTTAAGGCTTTTTTTAAAAGAAGATACCTGTTTATTTTAACTGGAATTTTCCTATTTAATACTCCCCGCCATTAATAATATTACTCACTTTGAAATCTTGTGAGAGCTGGATCGAGGAGAAAATGACGTTAAATACTCACTAGGTTAAGAGAACAATGCGTGTGTACACGACTGAATTAATGTGCAGCACGGAAATTTAGGGCTTTCAGACTTTTAAACTCGTGTTTTTCATATATAATAAGCTGCGTTTGCACGCTGAAATTCTAAGCTATTGAGTAAATGACGTCACTTTTCCTAAATCCAACCCTAATCGGTTTAATCGGTCAGTTTAGAACGTGAGAATTAGCATACCGCGAAATCCAAAACTTACAGTCAAAGTAAACAGCCTTTGGATAAAAATCAAAGCTCAAAATTTTGCCAGTCAGGCGTCAAGCAAACATTTTCAAATTCAGAAGAAAAAAGGGAAGTGATTTTTTTTTAAATCATATGGTAACACTTTAACAATAATTAGTGAAAGGAGCCGTTCTAGATAGATGATCTGAGAAAACGGCAACGCAGATGAGAGATAAGTTGTCAGCTTTGAGTCATGACCACCTGACCAAACACTGAACTCGTAGGAATGTATAACTGGAAAAATAAAGTTACGTATCGAAGCAAGATTGCTTTATATGTTCAAAAGTTTAAGTGACGGACTCAAGTTTCGTTCATTCTATTTCTTTTCCTTTTAGGACATTTCATACCTAGCGGAGAGAATGTACTCCAGGTAAGAAGATCAAAGGGATATTAACCGCTCAGTGCTCGAAGCTGGTTTGAAAGTTGCTGCCCGTAGTACGAGCACTATTAAAAGAAAAAAACAAATAATATTCACCTCATCTAGGGTATTCCAAGACAGAAGTTAAATATTTTGATCAAGAGCCGATACAACGTAGATTTGATTTTAGTGGTGTACTCTATTTCGGCTGGCCAAACCAGCCTTCTTCAGGTACAATGGAAGTTTACATTGGATTGCTTCTATGCACATATATATAGTAAATGTATATATAGTATCTATAGCAATTAGGTCAACATCCAATTACTATATATATACATAGAGGCAATCCAATGTAAACTCTTATTGTACCTGAAGAAGGCTGGTTTGGACAGCCGAAATATAGTACACTACTAAAATCAAATCTACGTTGTATCGGCTCTCGCTCAAAATATTTAGCCTCTCAACTTGTAATTATGCCGATCAGATCAAGTCACTGATCCAACGTACACCGACAGGAAGATTGTCCATGTTTGCTTGCTTTAAAACTCTGCTATACCAAGACAGTATTAGATACTGAATTCCATGCAGTGGGTTCCGGATTTCATGTCCTTAATTCCAGATTGACCCTCTATCGATTCCGGATTCCTGACGTGGCCAGATTCTATATTTTACCGTGGTTCCAAAAAGGCCACTTGAACAAAAATGCCGTAATACTTTTTGCTTGTCCTCCAAAATTTTGCATAAGCATTGTTTCCAGTTTCTCTTGTGACTTACAATGGTCACAAGCAAAAATAAAAACAATGCTTCTGCAAAATTTTGGAGGGCAAACAACATTCTGGTAATTTGGAAAGAGGCCTTTTCTGACTCCGGATTTCAGATTCTCCAGACAAAAATTTCCTGGATTACGTATCACAGTGCGACAGTATCGTTAACAGTTTGAATTTCTTTTTCCAACAAAAATTCCAGACATGGCTGGCTGTCGAAAGCTTCCATAATGAGACTAAAACGAACACCACATGCAACAAATTGTACTGGATATAAACCCAACCTCCAGAAATATGAATTGAATGCAGAACAAATGGAGAACGACAAAGGAGCACAATTCTTAATCCAGCCAATGACCATGACACAGCAATCAAAAAGGGAAATTATTGGAATTATCCTACTACTCCTGCACTTTTAAGGACAGCCGCTGTAAGCCCATACCAACGTCCCTTTTTATAGCGCATCACCGTTGACGCCAAGACCACAAATTAAAAAGATTCCCATAGGCAACTATTACTGAAATGTTAACGAGGTAATGTACCGGCCGGAAGGATGATAAAGTAGTTGCTTGGCAACGGGTGAGAGGACAACTACAATCCTCTATGCTCGACAGACTTTTTTTCGTCCTGAAGCTTTGAGTTGTTTAAGTTGCAAATAATTTGGTAAAACTAGACAAAATGATCTGGACTGCCGTGGCAATACCCCTTCACAGCATTCGAACGCAGCATTTTTTAAATAACGTTAAAAACCACCACGTCTTGGATAATCACTTCATGAAGTCGAAAGGCCTTGTAAAGCCGTGTACGAATCCATTACACCAATTCATTACAAAAAATATTTTTTTCTGGAATCCAAAATTCCTATCCAAAGACGCTGAACAAAGTAATCAAGTAGCCTGCTACTTCAGTCACAGACCTTCGAACTAGAAGCCTCTAAGTTCGAGTCTTAATTTCAGGCAAATTCTTTGGAAAAAAAATTGTTGCATTATTTTTTGGCAAATGTAGCTGAAATTTATAGAATTATAGCTATCCTATTCTTGGGTTTCACTCACGTGATCAACAGCCATGTTTTTCAACGAAAACAAAAAAAAGACGTTAGCAAAATAATTGCTTTCAATTCCCGGAGGATTGGATCGGGACACCAACATGGCCGCCATTTCATTGTTTGGGGACACCAACATGGCGGCCGTGACGTCATGAGAAATCCAAGAATAAAAAGTGCACTTTGCCTACTCCGCCGACAAAAAAATGGACGTGTAAATTATAATTTTGTAAGTGAGCAGATTAAACTGTCCTTGACACTTCCTGAGCATAAGATTTCAAATGGATAGTTTTTTTTGATGGCTAATAACTGGCTCGTTATCAAAGCCAAAGGCTTAAAAATGGATATTTAACTAAATTTATGTTATTACCTTTTGAAGTCAATTATTAAATAGCAAGATGCTCTCTGTGAGCAAACAAGTATGTTAATGATACAAAATGTAAAGACGTCAATTGGTTTAGAAAAAAACACTTGCTGGTCCTTCTTTCCAGCTCTAAAGAAGAATGCAACCACAGCAACACTGTTGGGGGTAGTCTGGGGCGTGTACTTTGTGCTCCATTCCGTAAACCCAGAAACGAGTGTTTGTGTTCTTCCACTGATATTTCACTTCTGAGACAGGAACGGCGCGTAAAGTGTGACGCTGAAATAAACAAAAGCAAAAATTAAGGCCTCGACCGCACGTGTCCGGAAATTTTTGTATTCCGACTACGCCTTGCGTCCACACATATCCGGTGAATTCGGTTTCGTGTGGACGGTTGTATCCGCAAATTTTCGAATACGCTGACGTAACACTATCGGATCCAGTCTTCCCCGGGTGCAATGAGATGAATCAACACAGCGTATCGCAACCCACCCTCTACCTCTGAAATGACGATTATCGACAAATCCTAATTTTCTTTAAATTGACTAATATGGCCAATTTAGGACGCTTAGCGCTTGATAGAGTTTATGGGAAATGAATATCTAATTTTAAAATCGGAACCCAAATGCCTCAATTCGCATTCGATTAGTAATCCTTTCACTTAACCACTCCTAGACTAACTGCCAGAACATTATTTGTGTATTTGTATACCTGCTAAGAAACAAGTTTAAACACCAGAAATGGTCGGTTACCAAACCTCAAGAGAAAGAACTAGACTTAACCACTATTCAGCAATGATTTTATATATACTAATTAGTGTTGATGAATAATCAGTACAATAGACCATATTCGTATTCTCAGTATTGGACTGGAACTAGCTTGCAATGGAGGCTAATGCGGGGAAATCTTTTCAAATGCAAATACTTTTTAATATATTCCCCCGCATTAGCTTCCATTGAAAGCTAGTTCCAGTCCATTACTGGGAATACGAATATGGCCTATTGTCAGACAGTTGATCTTTAGTGGTGGATAAAAGCAGTCCCTTCAAAGTGGGTGCTCCGGGTTCAAATCTTGTCCAGGAATACAACTTTTACTTTTTTTTTTCTTTTCATCTTATACCACGAGTCCTGGGACAGAGTAATCTAAACTGGCGATAACAGTCAATCCAGAGAAAATTACGATTTGTTGATAATCGTCATTTCAGAGGTACAGAATATGTTGCGTATTGACTTTGGACCTTGAAAGCGAATGACGACGGCTACGGCGTAGGCAATGCGATTATTCCACCTTACGGGCGAACTATCCTGTAACTGGATGGGAAAGAACGGTTTTAAAGGAGAAATAGAAAATGAATGGTTCATAGTTATATGCTCACGTTGTCCTCAAAACATAAAATTAGTTGATTTGATGTTGTTGTTGTTTTGTGGAGTATAGCAAAGAAATACACGGAATGCAGCACTAGTATTTTTCCGTTTTTAACCAATTATATTCTTGCTTTGTGGAGTTGTCTTTGCTTGTTAAACTCCCTTTTAGCAACGCGTATACGGAAAACGGCAAACCTCAGACTGAAATTTGCATTCAGCCAAAACTCAAAGAGGGCGTTTCGGTGACTTTAACTGATCGGCGCCTGTGACGCCTTCGTTTTTGCTTATTAAATTAGTCAACGTCGTCTTTGCTGAAAGGGAAAGTTTCACGTCTTTGCGCATGGACAAACTGTCACGTCAGCCCATTTAATTCCATTGTTATTGAAACAATCGAAAGCACTGACGTAACAAACAGAATCCATGTCGTATAAGTGGAATTACTCATTGGAATTGCTTTTGCAATCATTTCCTTTGTGTTATAAACCTACTGCATGCGAATAGATATCTCGTCCTCTATCCTTGTGTGGGCCCATTTCCATTAGTAGGGCTAACGCTCACATGGTTCATATGGGGTACAAAACTAGCACTTCACATTACACTCTAATCAGTTAAGTCCGTAGAATAAAAAGTTCGACCAGTGTAATAAATTCTATGGTACAAACTAAATTTGATATTTTCTTTGTAAATCCGCAGTATCTTCCACCAAATTTGCGCCTCAGTCATTCAGTGTATTTGCTTTAATACTCTCTGTGATTAATGAACATCATCTGGTTGAGAGCGTCTAATCGGCATGGGTGGAAATGAGTCGTGGGTCGTGAGTCGTGGGTCCGAGATCCTTCATGTATACACGTCATGTATACATACTTTTGACCCTAACCCTAACCCTAACCCTACCTCTTGCGGCAATTGGATTCACAGTCCAAGTTGAGGATATAGAAAGTTATGGAAACTCAACACTGGACAACTTTTGGGGAAAACTGTAATTGCCCTGAGCGGGATTTGAACCCACGTCCCCCTGATCACTAGTCGGGTGTGATGACCACTACACTATCAGGACAACCATGCTGGCAACATGAAGTTGTCCAGTGTTGAGTTTCCATAACTTTCTCTCAATTTCTCCTCAAATTGGACTGTGAATCCATTTGCGATCCTCCTGGGGGTGATACGTTGTTGGCTCAAGGGATCTACTTAACTGACTCTTTAAAATTAATTACCCTTGTCCGCCTGTGAATCACATGTTGATCCAACGTTATCACATAGAAAAACTGGCCCATTAGGGAGTCCCACGTAAAATGCCACACATTAAGTGATAAATCAGCCATGTTGCCAGCATGGTTGTCCTGATAGTGTAGTGGTCATCACACCCGACTAGTGATCAGGGGGACGTGGGTTCAAATCCCGCTCAGGGCAATTACAGTTTTCCCCAAAAGTTGTCCAGTGTTGAGTTTCCATAACTATATATATATATATATATATATATATATATATATATATATTATCTTTAAACAAACACGACCCACCAACGACGCGATTTAGCCTCACCCCATCTGGTTCAGTAAGAAACCATGAAATATACAATTGATAGCGCCCCTTAAGTTCCCAAATGAACACTGTGGGACATTAAAAACCCTTCAGTAAATGATGAACTGCGCAATCAAGAAGTTTCGTACCTGCATCACGATTCGTTTAGTAGGCCAGTTCCGGGAATGCGCCTCGACAAGGGCCTGGGAGCCCGCATTAACATCTTGGTCATGGAACATTGTGATGGGATGCACCTGTAAGTACAAACAGAAGCGGTTGTTTCAGGTCTTAGGGCCTTTCTCGTGAAAAATGAAGATGAAGAGACACTTAGCACAAGCAATCATGGACAAAACTCTTGAGAAAATTCTGGCTTAGAATCATTTGACATGCATTCACAAACAAAGTCCCTACCCCTCTCCCCCATACTAATAAGGTGATAGCTTAAAGGTGGTGCAAAATATTGTGCAAGCCTTTCGCCGTTTCCTAACCAACATTGGATTACGGGGTGGGGGAGGGGAAATAGGGAGAATTTAATCTTTTGTCACAAAGGCAAATCAGGGAATAAGCATTTCATAGTGGTGTGTCCCATTTCCCAACGAGGTTTGTCCAATTGTTTGGCATTTTCTGAAAACAGCAAACCACAAATTGCGGTTTGAGGTGAGAAGTTTGCCGTCAGAGGTACAGTTTCTTTAAGACATTTAGCGATACGATTCTGAGAGGAAGACAGGCATAATTACCCTTGGTAATTCTTGTGCAAAGACGTCTGTTCCTTGTGAGGCAAGTATCAAGTGATCCGGTAGATCCGTCCTTTCTGTCACGTGATCATCCTCGTGTGTTTCCCTAAACAACCAAACCAAGCATGTTCAGGCGATTTCAGTCCCAAAAAAAATAATAAACACGAAAATTTGTTATAAAAGGTTCAAATATATGCTTCTCATGTGAAGTGATGTACATGTATTAGTCACCATCCCCCTCGGGGCTAGTCATGATCAGGACTTATTTACAATTCTGTTTGGGGGACTTTGGCCAGACTGCTTTTTACGCAGTTTACAATCGATAAGGAAAGTGAAGGATGCCCCCATATAGAAAAACAAACCAGATAAAAACACCGGGAAAGCCATGCATTCCGCCATTCGAATTGGCAGTGTGGCCTAGTGGTTAGGGCATGTGCTTTTAATCCGGGGATCCTGGGTTCAAGACCAGCTCTAACCACCACTTAAAACTGGTCCCTAGTTGAACTTGTTGGCTGCACTTGTAAATGGCCAACTGATTTGCCTCCGGCCAGTTGGGATTCTTAACATTTGTTGTAGTCGCTGTTCTGTAGTTTTATTGATTATGTTTCATTGGCGCTGAAAAGCTCCCTATAGGGGGTGGTCAATTAAATGTGTATTGTATTGCGTGGGATCTTTTACGCCTCACAGAGTTAATAAGATTACGAACAAGGGTTGTTTGTTTGTTCGTTTGTTATTCAGTTTGTTTGACCAGGTTGAAGTTTTGGCAGCTATTCAGCTGATAGGGGCCAAAGGTTTGAAGTCCTAATCCGAGAAAACTTGCAAGTCATTTGCGTATGTAATTACAAAGGCAGCACTTTCTCATCAGTGACTTAACCCTTTAACTCCCAGTAGCCGGCCACTTATAGATTTTACCAAGAGTGAATTAGATAGGAGTGTTGTTATGGCATGAGTGGGCTCCGCAGCACAATCAGAAATGACTCTATTTTTAGAATACCCGTTCCCGCGAAATCAGTTGTCATGTCTCTGAAAAAAAAAAAACATGGCAGAAGTAGTCACGCGTGACATGGCTCCTTCTGATTGGTTAAAATTGGCGGCACTTTGTTTGTTTCGCGCGCAAAGTGTATCTAAAAATAAAGCAATTTGTGACTGTGCTGGGGCAAGGCCGCAAAGTGATAGATAAACACTTATCTAATTCACTCTTGATTTTACTCTACCTAACGCCAGATGATTTTTCTTGTCAATGGAGACCCTTCGGGGCTCAAAGGGTTAAAGACTCAGTGAATTTGTCCGGCTGGAGTCGAACTCACGACCTCCTGCACGGTAGTGCTCTGCTCAACTATGCAGTCACATCTACATTGAGGACGGTTTTATTGCGAACTAACAAAATGTATAGATCCCAATTGGCTTGATAGCTCAATTGAAAGAGCATTGCACCGGTGATGCAGATACCGTCTGTTCAGTGCCCCTATCTCAAAAGTTCCTATAACTATTCTGGCATTTTCGAGTGTCACAATTCCCTAGCTTCGTATATTAAAATCGGAGAGGTTTTAAGTCATCAAGCTCCACAATCATTTCGCTTTTAATTTTCTTGAAAATTAAAACAAATTAACAAATTAACTCCTCAAACTCACCATTTGACAGTAAGTTGAATAAACATCTTCAATTTACATTGACCTTGGCAAACCCAGCACACAACACGACCATCCCCACTGCACGTGTAACAGCTACAACAGAATAAGCGCTTCAACGTTAGCAGAGGAGTTTACATAAAATATTCTTTTTTTTTGTTACTTGTACTTTTTGGCCTTTTCAGAATAATAGTTAAGAAAAGCAATAAATGTTGCCCTTCATGTTACAACTATAACAACTATTAACCCTTTGACTTCCGGGAGTGATCAGCTTGTAAATTCTCTACACAATTTTAATGAAACGTCAGTCAGACAGGTATTGAGAATGAAGATTATTATCAGCGTAAGAGGTGTGATCTTTACGTAATACCAAGTTCCCATCACTACCCAAGAAATCTATTGTACTATTCAGGCGAATGAACGTTTCCATCTCGGGAAAGACAAAGGTTAACGAACACAAAGTTCCAAAGTTTGTATCGCGCGAGAAACACTACTAAGACAACGGACACAAATCATTCTTCCCGAAAAAAACGTCTTCTTTGGTGTTTACTTTGAAGTAAATATACCATAGTTTTGAGTTTTCAACAGATGTCCAAGTTTTTTTCTCTTTTGTCAGCTATCACCTTTGCCACTTGTAGACTAAGTAGCAGTAATTATCTATGAGCAGTTTCGTAGTCCTGGACATCATATCATGGACTACAGGATGTTAGCGTCCAGATTATCGATAAGGTTCACACTAAAGATAAACTGGCTGTAAAAGAAGAAGAGTGGGCATACAGATTACAAACGTTCAGACCAGACGGCCTCAACGATAGCGACCTCTTTTACAACCAGAATCGTGTCGCCAGAAAACGGTAATTACTAATCGTGTTTCAGTTGGTGTTAGCATATAGATATAGCACCCGAATGCTGTTGTTGTCGTCATTGGGTTTTTGTTCCCTTACAGTTATTATTAATGATGAAATGGTATATGAAATCAATCATATGTACTGCGGATGTGAAATCAAGTGAAGCTATGATCTTCGCAGTTATGAACGCAATTTTTACAATTGCGAAGAGAAGCCTGAAAAATTCAGGACTTCAACGGGGTTTGAACCCGTGACCTGGCGATTCCGGTGCGACGCTCTAACCAACTGAGCTATGAAGCCACTGACGTTGGGAGCTGGTCATTTGTGGGTTCTAATGGTCCCGTGATGAATGAATCAATGATGAAATGGTATATGAAATCAATCATGTGTACTGCGGATGTGAAATCAAGTGAAGCTATGATCTTCGCAGTTATGAACGCAATTTTTACAATTGCGTAGAGAAGCCTGAAAAATTCAGGACCTCAACGGGGTTTGAACCCGTCACGTCAATTGTAAAAATTGCGTTCATAACTGCGAAGATCATAGCTTCACTTGACAGTTATTATTGTCGGTTTTTGTTAATTATGTCGCTTTATTTTCATCCTTTTCATATGCGTGCGCGCGTGTCATGTCTTCATTTGTCAAGTTTGTTATTGTCACGCGTACATTTTAAAGCTTAAGGACGGTGCCTACTAATTCAAAGGTATATTTTTGCGGTTTACAGAATGTGCAGGAAAAGCAGATCTTAACAAGTGTTATTGAAATCCAAAAATAAAATTGGGGGTAACCAAGAATATTTATAAAAAGCTTTAAAATACAAAGCAATGTGTGGCGTTTTTTTCCAAAATGAAGCTTAAATATCTCTGAAAAATGCGTGGTTACCCTCAGTTTTCTTTTTGGATACTAAGAGCGTATGCTAAGTTCTGCTTTTTCCACATAGTTTTGAGCCGCGCAAAAATATCCCTGTATTAATAAGCATCACCTACAGGAAATCGAGTATCTCGAGATGCGCTTAACGTAGGCGCAAAAACAGTAGTAGGCACCGTCCTTAAGTAGCATGTAGTTTTAAAACGTTCTTGTGTAACGGTTTCTAATCACCTTGCGTTTGTATGAGGGAAAGATTGGGATAGGTCTAGACACAAATATCCGGATATTTTCTGAGATATTTAGAAAATCTCGCGATATTAGGAAAAAAATTGTGATATTTAGAATTTTTTAGCGAAAAACTATTGAGGTCACTTTTTTCCCCTAGAAAAATGGAGAAAGAAAGCAAATTTTCAAGTTAAATGCTACCTGCAGACACAGAAATTCAAAGAAAATTAACAAATCCTCCCATGTGGGCCTGCAGTAATCACATGCCGCAGTATTCTCCATTTGATATATGTCATATATGTTGAAAAAAAAATTGTTTAGAGTTTTGTTATATGCCTTACGAGGACACGGTTGAATTTCCTGTATTGCCTTATACTTTGTTAGGTTATGGAAATAATGGCTGATATTTTCGGGATATTTCGATAAAAGAATCGGAAATTTCCGGAAACATATTTAGGCGATTTCACGTGATGTGTGTGTCTAGGTCTAGATCGGCACTTCGAAAAACTTAATGGAGGGTGGCCGCTCAACACAGGGCCGTTACATACCCGTTCGAGTGTATTTAATTAGCTTGATAAATATAACATGGAGTCATTGAAACGTCGCTCCGGCTAAAACCTTCCATAATCTCCCTGATTCTCATTTACATTATCATATAGCGTCCCTTGTTGCATCATCAGAATCAATACTGTCAACGAGGAACTTACATTCGTCTTCCAGAGCCATGACACCTTCCACATGTCCTGCGCTCATGAGACCCTGGTCCCTGATACACAGTGATATGACCTTTGCCTCCACACGAGTTGCAAAAGACCTGCAGGATGCGAACGAAGACATCATGTCATATTAAAATTACCATGTTGTATCCACCAAAGTTATCATAATGCGTGCTGGAATTACAAAAACGGGATATTTGTCCGCTGTGGGGAACTGAAAAGCTAACTATTTCCCACTTTCTTGTCTATTGCACGAAATCAAAAACGTTTAGGGGAAAGTTCATCATTTGCCTATTTGTACATAAAAAAAAATATTTTTTTTTTTTCTGAACAGAATGCGTTGTCCTATACGGATGCCAGAGCATTCTCGAGAACAAACAGAAACTTAACGTTACTTTACCTATTGCAAACCATCATACATTCTCGACTAGTTCATGCAACGAACAGTTAACTTTCAATTGAGAGCTTTGTAGTCCGCTTTAAGTACAAATTAAATACTTCTGAAGGAAGCCATGTCGTCCCTTCTTAGTCGTCCTCATCCTGATGAATGACGTGAAATGATCAAATTTGAGGTTATGTGGAGGACACGAGTACCCGACGATGAATTTTCAATGTTCTATCCCAACATACACTCCGGTGTTTATACCAATTTCATTCGTACAATGTTGATACACACTTACCAGGTCGGGCTACTTGGTATAATCGCGATAATAGGGAATTTAAGATCTATGACGTTGACGGTCGACGAAAACGTCACCTCAAAATATAACTTGGCTCTATCGTAAGTCTTTCGCGATTATTCAGTCTAGTTCGCGTCGTAAAATGTGGGCAAAGTATTCTAAAAATAAATCGGTACGAGCGGTTTCAAATTTAAAATAGAGAATAAAGGATTCTCTGTTGCATCTTACGTTGTCGTCAAAACTTCAAATTTGGTGATTTCACGTCGTCGTTATGCAGAGGACCGCAAACATACTTGCTAAAATCCGTGCTGCACGTGCAGCACGATTATTTATGCTCTTTTAACCAATGATACTATTGCTTTGTGGCGTTGTCGTAGTCGTAGCGGTCGTCGTTTCTTAAATTCCCTATTATTACAATAACGGGACATAATATTTTTCGACAACATTCTCGTAGCCGTCGCCGCCGTCCTTGCTTAGGGTCCCTTAAAGTTTTTTACTTGTCATACCGACTGCCACAAAGGTTGGACAAGAGAACTATTGAAAGATTAGTTTCTCCAGCTCTTCCCAAAAAGGCAGCTTTCCCCAAAATTGAATCACGTACATGCAGGAATGGTTCAGAACTGTGGAAGTGTGGAACAGCGTATCACATTCATTGTGAACAATGTGATAAAGAACATCTTGGGGGAACTTCTCCCTTATTAAAAACTAAAGACTTTCGAAAATTCCTTCGTCTCATTTAGATGGCGCACGGGACGAAGACATCTCGAGACTTCGTCGCTCGCTCCTACGCTTCGCGTCCGAAATTGAAAGCAGGCTTCACTCACCAAAACAGTTTCTTTTCTGGGATTGTCGTGAGGTCGATTTTTGGCAAGTCTATTAAAACTAGAGTTACGGAGCCTCTATGCAGGAATTCATTCGGGATTCACGAACATTGTAAACCTACAGAAAACCCACTGCAGGCCAGAAAAACAGAAATTCTTGCCACGGTAAACGACACATTCGACCGTCGCGCAAGAGAAGCAGTTGAGATCGAATTACCCAACATCTACGAACCGGTTTTTTTTATAGCCCCTTAATGCACAAGCTGTATTGTTTCTGAACATCCGTACCTTTAATTGTGGCCTACGAAGTTCGGTGAAGCCGAAAGAAATTCCCCTCTTTCAACATATTTTTTGAACGTTAATTGGTAAGAGGCTAAAGGAGCTTACGAGTGAAGAACTTATTTTACTTTTAGAGTGATGACCGGGTCGCACTCAGCTACAAAAAAATTGTCACAAGCTTTAAAAACGAAAAAAACACACACCAAAAACAAATTAGCACTTTCTCACAAAAAGAATAAACAAAAACAACAACAACAACAACAACAAGTTTGAAGTTTGCTAGTGTACAGTATATGCTCACGCCACGGGTGAACTCGTCCAAGCTTTCCGGTTTTTGATCCATCCCTAAATCAATAAGATTTTAAGCTTACTCTTCCTCCTCCAGAGCAGCTGTAACAATGTTTATATCCATTTGTTTTACACTCGAAGCAAGGCTGAAAGACAAGAAATATTCCAGCCATTGTCATTTTCAATTTTTGAGCTTCGTTACGACACGTTTTTGGCCCTCAAGCTATTCTAGGGTTTCACGTGACATCACGGCCACCATGTCGGTGTCTCCAACCAATGAAACGGTGGCCTTGTTGGTGTCCTGACCCAATAATTGAACTCTTTATTATGCAAACGTTTTCTTTTGTTTTCGTTGAAAAACATCACTGTTGATCACTTCAGTGAAAACCAGAATACAACTACACCGAGAACTCCATGCCCTACCCAATACTTTATGGGTTCTTTTAAAGTCAGATTTCTAATTTCCCGATGACGGTCAATTTACTTTAATCAATTCATTTCATATCACTAAATTTCTATGTTCTTCGCAGTTTTACCTTGACTGAAGCTGTGTGCGGAACCTCTATATGTGCTTCTTGTGGCGTGAACAGCTGAGCTGGCCGGGCTGGAATATCCCAGGGCTGAGGAGCCGGGCCATTTTTAGGACCATCAATGAACTGACCTTGAGAAAAAAAAATGGTTAGCACTTGGTTGTGGGTGACAATAGACCAAATCGGTTCACTCAAAGTTATACCCAATTCAAACCCTTTGAGAATAAGTATCTCCATATCATTTAAA
>NC_090889.1:36859349-36864349 GCF_036669925.1 Montipora capricornis | reverse complement strand
AGCGGCATTAAGCGGGCCACCCATCCCGATTCATTAAGCGGCCAGTTTTCGAAATCGCGATTTTTCGTTCATACAAATAAAGTCCCCGTAATTCTTACTCTATTACTTTAACTATAGTAGCTACTTTTAATTAGCAACAATTCCGTTTTCACTGCACACTGAACTTAACAACTATGAAATGGCGGAATGAGATATTTTGTTCAGTAAACTGTAAGTCACTGAAATACAGTACTGTATACCGTAGAAGAGTAGAGGACAATTTACTGCACAGTACTTTTAAAAATGTTACGTATGTTACGAAGGTTAAGTTGCAAGTTGGCAACTTTGCCTTAAGTACTGATGATCGCCTGAAAGAGTGTTCATTGTCTTATTGTTTCCTTGCATAAAGTGTTTTTGTATGATACGCCATTAAAATTGACATTAAGCGACGCCCAGTGAGTATTTTTAGTGATCCTGTATTTAGCGGCCATCTGTATACAGTATTAAGCGGCCAGTTCCTCAAGTCCCTCCGAGGGTGGCCGTTACATACAACTTCCACTCTATTCTCATTCTGTCAAATTCACGTATGTATATGAACGCTCAACTAGCTTTCTGCCAGCGAAGATTCATAGCTCAGTTCAGGATAGAACATCTCACCGGCATCGCGAAGGCCACGGGTTCAAACCCCGTGAAACTAAAAGCTTTGAAATTAAACTCATTTTTCAGCCGGCTTCATCGTAATTTCACAAATTGGGATCATATCTTCACTTGCGCATATATTTTGTTGCTCTTTTTCTCTTTTTTTATTTTCTTTTTAATTGATGTTTTAATAAACTAGTGTGAAGTTACTTGTCTACAATTCAGGCTTAGCAAAGCAGCAATTGAAGTCTTAAATATGTGTAGTTTGTTGCTCATTTGTTGCAATCTTGTCTGCATGACACATTACCGTTAACCCGCAAGCAATTAATGTTTGACTATTTCAGTTATGTCGGTCAGTCACCCATGATAGTAGTAGTGTACTACACTACAAGGCAATTGACTTGTAGAATGTAGTACATTACTACTTTCACCTGATGGTTTAATTTTCTGAAATCATTTATATGGCTGTAAAACATGGACACTGACCAAAACCATGGAAAGTAAATTAGAGGCTTTTGAGATGTGGGCGTATAGAAGAATGTTAAGAGTATCATGGAAGGAACATAATGATGAAGTTCTAAAGATGGCAGCATACAACAAGTTCATTGTTATCAACAATAAAGAATAGAAAATGCCAGTATTTTGGACACTTAATACGAGAGAGTTACCTGAATGAAAAACATCAAAGAATGGTTAGAAAACATCTATAATGAATGCGAAAGAAGAGCGGAAGATCGGAATAGCTGGAAATCCATGATAGCCCACCTACTTCTGGTAGATGACACTTAATGATGATGATACGTTTTTCAAACTCAAATTTCAATGCGTTCGAATATTAGCCTCATGAGGCGGTCTCTCGACATTGCGTGACATGATTCTCAGAACAACAGGAAGTTATAAGATGTCACTTTTCCGTTAATTAAAATACAGTTTAGTGCCCATTATTGAGCCAAAGGGCAAAATTTGCCAGAATTTTTGGGTTTTGGTTTTGGTTTTAGAGTAGTGAAAGCAAAGCATGATTTCCATATCATAAAAATAAAATGTCATTAATATATATAAATTATTGTAGTTTTTATATTCACAGAGAACTCATATTGGGGCTTTAAAGTGGTCTAGTGAATTGTTTTGGCTATGGACTATTACCTCATACTTGTTAGACGTGCATGCGACAAGCCATGACACAGTGGCACAGCACCCCCCCCCCCCCCCCCATCCCCCAAGGAATTTGACCAAACAAGCTTGGTCAATAAAGGATTTATCATATGGGATTAAAGCACCAAGAACAAGATAGCTCCATCTTGCCCGCTCAGGTAGCCAATCACAGCGCGGGATTTGGTTCATCTTGCCCGCTCACGGAGCTAGTCATGTAATAAATATGAATTAATAGGGAGTTTAAGCTTGGGCAACGGTAATGTCAACGGAAACTTCACTGAAACTTCACTGAAACTTCACTCAAAAAACGCCTTCAACATTTGCTTCAACTTCCCTTCCATTTTGTTGAACAGGATGTTGATTGAATCGAAGTGGAATCAATGTTGTACGAGTTTAAAAGCGTTTAAACTTTGCTTCAACAGCCATTCAACATTTCTTTTGTTATCGCGAATGTTGACTGAAGTTGAAGCAGTTTGCCCCCTCTCTCAAAAGTGTTGCGTATGCGCGTGCGCACTAAATGGACTCTCAATGACGTATCCACGTCCGTATCCATAGTAACAACCGCGGGTTCAACCTAGGACTAAAAACCAGGCCTCTCGTGAAGCTTTGTTGAATCAAATGTTGATGATGTGCTGAAACCGTTTCCCCACCAAGCAGTCAACGTCGTTCAATATCGTTCAACAAAATCGAACACGGGCAACCTATTCTGTAACTTGATGGGTACGAATAGCTTTGAAGTAAAGATAGAAAATGAATGGTTCATTTTTGTACGCTCACGTTGTCGTCAGTCAAACGCGTGCCGCGCGTGCAGCACGATTATTTTTCCTTTTTAACCAATAACGTCCCTGCTTTGTGGCGTTTCCGTTGTCGTCGTTGCTTAACTTACTCCCCAGGATTTCTACTATGGAGTTGAGACAATTGATGTGAGAGAGGGAACAAAACAATTTTCCCACTAATCAATTTAAGTGTCGTTAATTTTGATAACTTAGGTCACGCTGGACATATCTGCAGTATAATTTTCATTGTATTTTACGGTAAGAATAACCCACTGACCGAAACTGGTATTTTCGTATCCCGCAAACGTGCCAAACATATCAGGGGGTGGTGGTCCTGTGGTAGGAGGAGGTGCTGCATTCTCATCATTGTCATCTACATCTTGATCAGGGACATCGGATCCTGTGTAACTTGGAGCCTGCACGTTACCTTCGAAAGGAACAAATTGAATTTTTGAGTGAAATCTTTGATAAAATCAACAGAGTTAATTGACATTGAGAAAGCCTGTATGCCCGATTCCTCAGAGAAAAACCACCAGAGTCAGATTGTAATGGACTGAAAGTGAGCCTACATGCGTCCTCATGGCCAAAACCAGGATGAAACCGGGTCGCAGATGTGGAGACGAGGTCGATAACGACCGCTACGCCCCTGTGACTTCCCAGTCGACCTCATTGGTTGATGCAGTCGAAATGTCGCGATCTTCGACAAAAATGGCCTCATAGAAGAGACAAACAGAAAATACCTAGTAGTCAATCTGTTGGAATTACTCTAAAATTGTTATTATCGCCAAAGGCCGCGTTTCTTTCCAGCAGCTTTCAAGAATGAAGATTAATTCTTGTAACTATCGGCGATTGATTCTGAAGAGCAGCCGGAACACCATAATTTGCACACTTTTTGGTGCACCAGCCAGAGGTTGTTCGTTACTTTTGGTGTTGACCAACATGACAGCGATGTTTTCTGAAAGCTTTCATCGACCAAAGTGGTGACTGCCATTTTTCTTTTCTAAGAATCATATATTGAACACCAGGCACCACAAAACACTGAATTCTGGCCCCAGTCAATCAAAGACCCAATAGCTTATCTGGCCTCAGTTATTAAAAGGCCAAGTGAATTTATCCAGTGGATGAGTCACTATGCATCGGTTTCCGTCTTTGCAAAGATTCCAGCATTTGTCCTCGTAACTGTGAGTATGCACACTCTTAGCACATCTAGTAGGTAAAAGTTGTGTAAGAAAATCTTCGCCAACGTTTAACGTGCGCTATATTTTATACTCTGGATTATAGTGACTTATCCACTGGATAAACTTATCTGGCAAATGCGGCCTTGTGGGTTGAAGTCACCATCCGGCACTCCCAATTTGTACAAGGATTTTAGTATTTGCAAACGTAACCACGAGTATGCCATGTACTGTAAGAAACACTAAGTTGCGAAAGCTCCAAAAGTGCAGTTTACATGATACTGTCTTTAAGCAGGTTATTAATGAAAACGACTGTCCAACCTATATAACACGGCATTTACAAAGGAAAGCAGACTGGCACTGCAGGACTAGTCGTGACGGAACTGTAACCTGATTTGTCCGCGATATTATAATAGGGAAACGAAAGGAGGTCGTTCTTTTCAAGTACACGGTGCAAGTAAGCTTTGCATTAGCCTTCCTTTGGATGTGCGGGAAAGAGACATATTTGGCTCCTTTAAGACTGCTCTATAAAATATATTTTTTGACTTTGTAATAATTTTAAGTTGTACGATTGTACCTTAATACGATTTATAGTTTTTAACTTTGAAATTTCTTATCTCTTGTCATTAATCTTTCGTATAGTCTTAAATTTTAACTTTTGTAATCTTATTTCTTGTTATTGCCCACGCAGGGTTTTGCCCCAGAAACCAAATTCCGAGGAGGCAAGGCAAAGGCAAAGGCAAAGGTATAAGTTGGTAGATATTGTAGGGGAAATCAATCTCGATTTGCTCAACCGGGCGCGCAAGATGGTATCGGTATTGCCTAAACGGGTCAGCGAGCGGTATTGGTATTGTTCTACACGACCGAGGTGTTTTAGGAGTCACGAAGTAGAAACTTAATTGCAACTGAGGAAAGTAAAACCAAAGTGATGTTCGGGTTAGTGATTGAAAAATCAAATATTGAAGCAGATCTGATGCAAATCGAGTTGCCTGACTCGGAAATTGATATTGCCTGGACACAAATCAGAAACTGGGGCGACGTGCATATGTTCAGCATACAATTTTCACGTATCTCAACAGCTTCAGTCAAACTATCTTAGGAGGGGGCACATGTAGTGAGGGCCACTGTTTATCAAAATTATTAACATGGCTGTCCATTGCTTTATTCATTCATCCACTGAATTATAAATTATTTCATTACCTTGTGGTGGTACAAGTCCAAATTGGCCAGCAGCTGGTTGCATGCCTGGCTGTTGACCAACAGTAGCGGCAAAAGCCTG
>NC_090889.1:36849349-36851849 GCF_036669925.1 Montipora capricornis | reverse complement strand
TTATCCACGCGCTTACTTACCAATAACTTATGAAAAAACAAAAGGAGTATTATCTCAAGAACATCACGTGGTCTGCAATCGGACAACGTGTAAGCTAAAGAGGTCAATTCGTGTTAGATTCTTATCGTAGAGGAATGCTTCATTGTTCAATTAAAACAAGGTGATACTGAAAACAACTGAATATTTCTCAACTATCACAACCATCGAGAGCTTTTAACCCCGTCTTTTACATTTATGCACCTTTAGCTTGTAAATTTGTTACAAGTATACCTTACAAGTATTGAATACAACCAACAGAATGATGAAATAATAATAGCAAACTAAAAGAGCAGCAGTTTGCTTTAGGTGAACACAGTTGTCACTGTTCTTGGCAATATCACGGCGTGTTCCTTTGCTACTGTGACGAGTGGACCTGTGAACTTAGCGGATCGACGAGCAAATGTCTCTTCGCATCCCGACATTTTTAACATACATAGCACAGTGACACCTTAAGTCTTCCACTGAACAATGGCTCGGTAACACATGCTGAATGCAACGAGTGTCAATCCCGCCGCAGCGAACGAAGAAAACTCGAAGAATATTTCAACTTATTACGTTGCGGCGTTACTTCGAAAACTGAAACGTCGGAAAATTGATATTGATCGTTGCCATATTGATTTTAATTCAACTGAGCGAGTGACAAATTAGCATGTTTTGAAAAAATCCATAATGGTTGTTGACTTATCGATTAATTTACATCCGCGTGAGTGAAGTCGTCGATACGCTTCGCGGTATCCACGACTAAAAATGTTTTAGTTTATTCAGATATAAACCTTTAAAAGCCTTTCTGGCATCAGGGTACTGCATGATCACATTAATTCAGCCAAGATTAAACTTCAAGGTCTCACTTGATCACGAATTTTGCAAAGCTATGAGTAACTCATGCAACTTCTAGCCTCATAGACACTTTCGGCAAAACGGAGCATCATGGGTAATCAGGATAAAGCGCATGATTTGCTTACAAGCAAATCAAAGTTTTATTGTCATGGTTTGTGAACGAAAATTTACCTTTTGTCATAAATGTTTCCACGATGAAATCGAAGTGAGTATCCTGTTGTTTTATCTATCAGGCCCTGCCTTATTGTAAGTTGTTTGTATTTAAATCTTTATTTTTTTTTATTTTATTTTAGTTTTTTCTTTTTCAATTATTATTCTGTCGTTGTTGCTGTTGAAGTTGTTGTTGTTGTTGTTGTTGTTGTAATTTTGCTTTTATACTTGTGTCTCCATTTCACAACTACTACTACTGTAACTTGACTATGACTACTCCTCCTAGCTAGATTAGCTTTTTAGTTATTTTCTATGTGGCCTTATACCCTACCATTAGTTGTATCAATTCTTGTTCTCTTCTCCTTTTTTTGTGTGTGGTATAAATAATCCTTGTTGTTGTTGTTGTTGTTGTTGTTGTTGTTGTTGATTCTATGCTTATTGACCGGAATGAGTTGTGAAGAAGCTATTCGAGTACGTGAAATGAAGAAGATTATCATGAACATCCCGAAGTGCGTGCTGGCAAGCGATTCAAAACATATCTTCTAGGGTCTATATGGTTTTCGAAGATTTTCTGGAGTGGAGCGTTGGTCAACTCCAGTTTAATTTCACGATCATGATAAGAGGAAAGTCGACAACAGGAAACAAGAAAGATCGGCTAGATTGCAGAATACCCGGCACAAGAAATGGACCCTAAAAGCATAGAATCAAACACTCACTTTGATTTGATAGATAAAACTTCATGACAAAAGGTAAATTTTCGTTCACAAACCATTATAATTAAACTTTGATCGGTCATTCTCACTCCGAACTCTGTAACCTTTATCTTGATTACCCAATATGCACCGTTTTGCAGAAATGGTGCATTATGATTTGAAAAATATTGGATAGACTAGTACTGTGTGTATCAGCTTATTGAAACAGCTGTCATAAACGTTTGGTAAGTCATAATATTATTATCAAAGAAGTACATTATAATAAATCAAATACGAGCGTCTGGAAGCTTTCTCAGTCTACGAACGCTACAGTGACAATGGAGTCACTGGAGTCTGGAGTCTGTGGAATATAAATATCAACTGATTTGCAAGCTAAATGCAGATTCATTTATGTCTATCGGAAAGCGAAGAAATAATTGCCGCTTCAGCCATCATCGTTAAGTATGGAAGAAGGTAACTCACGCGTTGGATTGTTTGATTAGTTGTCCTAAAAATTATATCTGAAGACGGACAACTCAAGACCCCTGACAATGCCTGAAATGTTATGCGCTGGCGCTCAGCGGCTCTAATTTTAGCAACGAATCATTCTTTACAGAACAAAAAAAATAAGTTCTTCATTACAAAACACTTTTTTTTTAAATAAGAGAGTTGAAAATGAAATAACAAAACCCACCTGGAGAAGAAAAATTATAATTTCCTCGTTGGTATAAACCATGTATTCACTCACTCAAAAACTGCGGCATCATGTAGAGGAAGTCCAA
>NC_090889.1:36836849-36844349 GCF_036669925.1 Montipora capricornis | reverse complement strand
TGGCGAAACGATCGGATACCTAATAAATGAACGAATTAATAAATGAACAGTAAAGACGCAACAGCTCAACACTGCAAACAATTCCTGCGCAGCTCCTTCTAATAAAGCCCAGTAACCTATTTGCTTTAGCAACAATCATGAGTATAAGATCCTTCCAAGAGGTGTCATTTACGATCACTACCCCCAAATCTTTTTCAGTTGAGGCAACCTCCATATCTATACCATTTATACTATAGCTACGATATGGACTAATACTCTTCCTATAGATATACGCAGATTATTGCACTTTGTAGGCTGAAAATACAATTCATTTGACAAGAACCGATTTGTAAGCGAAACTAAATCCTGCTGCAATTTCGAAAAATCAGCATCATTATTTATTACATTTAGAATCGTCAGCAAACATAGCCAGCGTCGCACTGTTAATTACATTTGGAATGTCATTTACAAATAATAGAGAGAGAATCGGTCCTAGAAGTGACCCCTGGGGTACACTTGATCCAACGTCAGTCCAATTACTGTAAGTTCTATTTATAACCACTCTTTGACCCCTTCCAGTTAGGTATGAGTAAAACCAGGAGAGTAGGGGGTCATCGATTTCAAACGCTTGTAGCTTCGACACGAGCTTTGCCGGGCACACAACATCGAAAGCCTTGGCAAAGTCCAAGAAAATTATGTCTGATTCTAGCGCGCGGTCCAGTGCATGACCAATGTCATGTTATCGGCCAGATGTGAGGTAAGCTAGAAATTACTTACCAACTTTCCTTTATTTAGGTACGAGTGACAACCCGGGAATTTGAGAAGTCACTTAAATCGCATTCAATCAGGCAAATAACCGCACAAAAAGCTTCAAAGTCACCACGACAATAAAGTACGGCTTTTTTATTGAGAACTTTTGCGTGTAAATATCTTTTTCAGTTTGATATCAAGATTCCCATACAAATGCTTATAATTTTTTCACCCTCCGAGTCTAGGCTGCCTGTGCTTTCATGAATTCCAAGTTCTTTTTTTATTTTCACATAATCGCCTTTATGGTTATGATATTGACTTTCCATTTTCCAACTCCACAAAGGCGTATTTTGTTAGAGGACGGAACGAAAAAAGTAAAGCAGTTAAACGGGCACTATTTTAAATGAAAATTCTTCCCAGGACCTACCGAGAACAGAACTCTTCTACTATCCTCTGAAACCTTCCTCAGATAGGCGTATAACGACTCTGGGACAAAAGCGAAACTTAGCATGGGACGTACAGGAAAGATGTTTAATCGGAGTTTAGTAAATAGATTAATTGGAATGGAGTGAGTGAAAGCCATACTCACTGGGCCTGGTTGTTCAAAAGCCGATTAACGCTGATCCCAGATAAAAAATTAACCAAGGAGTCGAGTCATCTCTCTACTCCCAAATGCTGTTCAACGCTGATAATCGGCAAAACTTTACATTAGAAGAAGTCAATCTTGAAAAACAAAAATAAGCAAAAGGAACTTTCACCAAAAAGTTAAAACTTGAAACAAAAAGTTTACGCTAATCCTGGGTTAAGTTAATCGGCTTTCGAACAACCGGCCCTGATCACGTAGTTATAAATGCGCTAAAAACTACCTCTTTCAAAATGTATCGCCCTACTTCTGCGGCACATGGTATTCAGAGTAAACGCTTTAAGGGAACCTCCACTCTTACTGCAGAATAAGTTAAACCGAAGGAAATTATGTTTACAAACAAATTTGTTTGCAAGTATAAGCGATGTTCGGAAGAGAAGAAAAGGAAAGGCGCGAGTATACTGGAGATGATGGAGTGCATGAAGTGTTTACACACCGGCTTTTTACCGACGTTTTTATGATAAAAAGCGAGGTTAGCTAGGGAAACCAGAAGTGATGGACTTGCTTTAATACAGTACCATGCTATCATGGCCGATAGGTCGAAGTTTGCAAATATGGACTAACGATTTTCATTCGGTTTGTGCATCGTTATCCCTTCACTATTCTTCACTTCAGGACATCGAAAAATTTCACGGTGAGCGCTTTTAAATTATACAAACGTTCATAAATTTAAGCTACTTTTGGTCTTAAATTGTACGTACCCTTTGTGAATTGATTAGTTTTAGTTTATTCGTTAAGTTTAAACTGAAAAAAAGTTTCTTAGGTTAATAGTTCTGTTCTTCGTGAAAGCTACGGCAGATTTTCCGGTCGAGCCGAAGAATAATGAGGCTACCTTTGCGTTCTTGCTTAGAGATCGATTGTCCATTAACGTTTAGTTTTGGGGTTTGACCCCACAGCCAAATTGGGGAATAGCGAGAAAGCTTTTGAGGTCAATGAGACCAGGGTCGTAGCCAGAAAAAATATATATATATGACTGAGGTGGTTAAATTCTCTTCGGAGGTATTAGTGATGTTTATGATGACTACATTTTAAAGACAACACTGGAATCACGCTTTATTTTTAAAAATCACGTGCCTCGGTTTGTCTCTTACTGGCTACGTACGGCTAAGCCCGCTACTTAACAGACTTCACTCGAACACTGTTTCCTTTTTTTTTGGCAAATGTAGATAAAAATTGTAGAATTTATAGCTTGAAAATCAACTCTAGTAAAAAGTGCACTTTAACTATATCGCCGGGAAAAAAATGTGGATTATAATTTCGTAAGTGCACTTTAAAATCTTTTTGACAATTCCTCAGCATAAGTTTTAAAATGATAGTTTAAAGGCGAAATAGCACTTAAAACAGTACAATAGTTACACATACCGATGATTGTTTTTGATAAGAATTTTCTCAGTTTACGAAAACCTAACCAGAATTTTACCTGTTATCTGTCCACGGTTTTAAGGCCGGGACGGGTGATAAGTCGCTGCCACACGTCCCGGGGACAAGTCGCCACAACAATTCGCCTCATGTTACACGGTTAATAATATACATGAAAAAATTACTCCATTCTGATTGGCTGGGAGCAGGGCAGTTCAAGTGTAACACAGTGCAAAAAGTGTTATAGATGGTTTTCACCTGACGTCACAGCGGCCATGTTTGCGTACAGAACAATAGAGGAAAAAGTCTTTGGGAATTTGACTCTATTATAATGCAAAACATGTGCCATAATTTGCTATTGTTTTGTACACAAACATGGCCGTCTCTTCACGTGATTGAAAACCATCTATACCAGTGCAAACCACACATCGAAATTCTGGATTATGATTGGCTAATAAACAATAGCGTTTGGTAATAGTCAATCAAATCTTTTGTTTTCAAATCAAGAGCGCGCCCTGGATGACGCAATTTTTCCCTGATTGCGTGATACACGTGCGTTTCTTCTGCTTAACCATCTCGAAATTTTTCATATATATGACCTGTCTCTGCGACTTGTCACCTAATCTGTCTCGGCCTTTATGAACACGGGTGCAAATTCAGGGTAAAATACTCATGCACGTGCCGCACGTGACAGATGTGCCACATGCGCACTAATATTCACAAGCGACGCAAGCAAAAACACAAGCAACGTGCGCAGACTCAATTTGTTAAACTCCCAACTCAAATAAGTTTTCCAATTAGAAGAGAACTAGAACGTGTCACATGCATTGGGTCAAAACTCACTAAGTGAAACAATAACTTATAACTTCCTACTTCCGTCTCCAAATCCACCACAATTTCAGAACACTTCCTCACTAATAATCACACCGCCAAAGACATTTACCTTCATCCATTCGAGATTATTCATTCCAATCGTGATACCGTGCGCAAAGCAGGAGAAGCATGTTTCATCAAAATAGCTAGCACCCTTGAACCTTTAGGTCTTAAGAAAGATGAAATGTAATCTACCTTTCCCCCCGATATTTCTTGTTCTATAACTTCAGTTATCACTCCTTATTATTGTTCTACCGTGTCCGTTAAAATCCTTTACTTATCTTTCGTGCTGTACCAAATCACACGCCATAACATTATTCAAATTGTAATGTCTTTGCTAACCGTAGTCATTGCTTGTAAAGCCCTGGTGAAGAAAGGTAGTGCCTTTCCAAATATTGGCATTTTTAAATATATTCATTCATCGTTATATCAGCCTTGCTCTTTTTAGCTTACTTGAAACAATAACTTGAATTTTTGACTCGAAAGTGATCGGGTTGTGAACCATGACCCCACGTCAAGAATTTTTTTCTGCTGTCATGGTAGCTGAACGCGTTTAAACAATAATTATTGATCTATTTTTGAGCTGGAGTCAACCCTCAATGTTCTCCGTGGCAAACAAAACTCACTGTTTCCTTGGGACAAGTCATTAAGTGCTTATTGTTAAAACAAAGGGCACTAAGGAACAACACGTTGATGTGTCTGCGTAAATTGCTTGTGCTTCTTTACATTTTACATTATATTATCAGTTTTTGATTGCTAATAACTGGCTCGTTATCAAAGCCAACGGCTTAAAAATGACCAATATTTAACTAACTTTAACCAGTACTATGACCTTCTGTGAACAAATTTGTATGTTAATGAAAGAAATGTAAACATGACTTCAGCAAAGATTCCCTTATTGGTTTAGAAAAGCCTCTTGGTTCACCCTCCTTTCCAACTCTAAAGCAGAATGCAACCACAACAGCACTGTTGGGGGTAGTCTGGGGCGTGTACTTTGTGCTCGAGTCCGTAAACCCAGAAGCGAGTGTTTGTGTCCTTCCACTCATATTTCACTTCTGAGACAGGAACGGCGCGCAAAGTGTGACGCTGAAATAAACCAGTAAAAACTAAGAATTTGTTCCAATGAAGAGCTGTCACTTCTGAATCAAGGC
Organism: Montipora capricornis; assembly: GCF_036669925.1. Lineage (NCBI taxonomy): Eukaryota > Metazoa > Cnidaria > Anthozoa > Scleractinia > Acroporidae > Montipora > Montipora capricornis. Next base: position 36,839,594 of record NC_090889.1, on the reverse strand, counting down.
AAGCAATTTTGGAATTCTTGTAAAAGAAACGATGTTAAATGTCAACTCCTTCGAGAGTTTCATTTGCGGAGTTGGAGTGGTAATGCATGTGGGCGCTTTTTTTTTTCCTTTTTGCTTATTGTGTATAATACGTATTTCAACAGAAAAAGGAAAATTTCCATGCCTTCCCCATGAGTTTGCTCCAACACGACTATTCTATTAAATTAGTCAACGTCAAACACTGTTGGACAATGATGAACTGCGCTATCGAGGGGTTTCGTACCTGCATCAGGATTCGTTTGGAAGGCCAGTTCCGGGAATGCGCCTCAACAAGGGCCTGGGAACCTCGATTAACATCTTGGTCATGGAACATTGTGATGGGATAAACCTGGAAGTACAAGCAGAATCGATTCTTTCAGGTTTTGGGTTTTTTCTCGTGAAAAGTGAAGATAAAGAGACGCTTAGCACTAGCAATCTTGGACAAAACTCTTGGGAAAAATTCCGGCTTACAAATCATTTGACATGCACTCACAAACAAAGTCTAGATCTATTGGTCCCTAGGCCCTCTCCCTCATACTGTGCAAGCCTTTGGCCGTTTCTAAACCAATAGTGGATTAGGAGAGAGGAGGAAAAGTAGGAAGGATTTAATCTTTCATCCACACAAAGAAAAAATTAGGGGATTAGTATTTTATATTGGTGTGCCACATTTCCCAACGAGTTTTGTCCATGATTATGGTATTTTTGAGAACAGCAACCACGAATCGTGGTTAGAGGTCATAGAGATGCAGTTAGGTTTGGACATCAAGCAATACGATTTTGAGATCTACCAAGGAAAAGAAAGACAGTCGCCATTTTTTTTTTTTTTTTTTTGGTTTCTTTTTGACAAAGCCATCAGTACCTCAGTTCAAACGGCCGAAACTGGATAATATTTTGCCCTAAAAAACTGGAGACTTGTCTGGTCTGATCAGATAGACTTATCTGGAAACTTATCTGACATTTCTTTATCTTGTGTCTGTGTTGGTATCCTGTGTTTGTATGTTCAATTGTTTTAACTTAAAGTTTATGTATATTTTGTATTTAATATTTTCTTTCTTTTCTTTTCCTGCGTAATAAAAAATATATCTCCCGTAAAAATTAAAAAAAAAACCTTGTAATTTAAAACAAAGGGCAAGTATAAGTCTCAACTATTTTAGGCCTTTGCTCCCTCCTTATGTCATTTTAGTTTACACAATCTTGTAACAATTATTACTCATTGAGAAGAAGTATAGAGCGGTTTTCAATTGAGTGTTGTAAAACCATTACCAAAGTAATTACTTTAGCCAATCGCAGCAGGTGTAAACAGCACAATAGACCGTATTCACAATTGGCGTCTAAGTAATTATTCTTTCGTTTTTATGCTAATCATCCTTACTAGCGTCGTTCGCACGAACAGAATTCAAAATATTTTTTTCTCCAAAGTGAGGCTAATGAGGATGATTAACACAAAGAATAATTTCTTGGCCGTCATTTATGAATACGGTCTATGAACCAATCCAAATTCGGAGCAATTCCACTTGCTCAAAGCGCGGGGAAAATCGTGCGTACAATTCGCGATGGTTTTGGTTTCCCCTCTCATATTGGTTGATAAACTGGCGCGAGATCACTAAGCGTAGCAATTGCAATCGCGTAATTACTTTCGACAGCCATTTGAAAAGTGCTCTATTTTTCCGGTCCTTTTTAAACTGACTAACAAAAGAGACCTTAACTTTTTCATCGATACAATTCCAAATTTTAGGTCCTTGAAATCATAGTTAACAGATGTAGGCTGGTTATGAAACTCGGTAAGTTTCTTTGTTTCATGTTTTTGTTCGCTTTTTTGGCCTTGACCCTACAAAAACCCGACAAAAACACGATTTTTTCGGCAGGATAACCAATCAATAGCTTCGACTAATTTATTCGAAATTAACTTGCGAACCAAAAACAAAAGATTGGTCACGGTCGGTTCAACATCTAATTGCGACTGTATTGTTCCTGCTTTTGAAATTCCCAGGGTTTCATAACCAGTCCCTAGATTAACTATGTTGAAATCAAACATTGAAAATGCCAAATTTTTGGAATGGTTCGTAAAGCCCGGAAAGTCAACTTTCGAATCTCCCTTGGGTTGTCAAATTATTGTTATAAAATGATAATTACTCTTGGTAATTCTTGTGTAAAGACGTCTGTTCCCTGTGATCCAACTATCAAATGATCTGGTAGATCTGTCCTTTCCGTCACGTGATTATCTACGTGAGTTTCCCTAAACAACCAATCCAAACAATTTTAAAGTAACTTCAGTCACAAAAAAAAAATAAAACAAACATTTCGTTTTCTCGGACGGGTTAATTTAGGTAAATTAACCTATGCAAGAATGACTTGCGGACCGCGTTTCCTTCTGACTAAAGGATAACGCTCGAAATGCCATCTCCAAAATCTTTGAGGGTCTTTGTTTTCGGGCGCCATCTTAGCTTAATAAAAAGCAAGATGCAAACAGCGGTCATAAACAATATAAACAAGCGCATTGTTTGAAAATTATTTACTTGGCGTTTCGTATGCTAAACAACGAGACATACGAAGCATTGGAAAAGTCAAGTAAATAATTTCAAACAATGGGCTTGTTTATAATGTTTGTCACCGCTGTTTGAGTCTTATTTTTGATTTAGCTTTGGGGATATCCCAGGGGTTTGGGAAACAACAGAACATGGCTAATTTGAACTGGAAAAAGGGGGAACAAAGACAAAATATCTTACG
>NC_090889.1:36771849-36831849 GCF_036669925.1 Montipora capricornis | reverse complement strand
TCGGCCCGGCGCTGGAGCCGTTCAAAAATTAGCTTCCACCCTTGTCCTTCAATTGAGAGGCACAGTAAACAGCGAACTCGAAATCTTCAAAGTCGCTCAAAATACCACTTCTGAGGCGAAAGAACGACAGTACCGCAGGTAAGGTAATACAACGTGATAAGACGGCCATGTTGGTGTACAAAACAGACGCAAAATGTGGCTCGCGTTTTGCATAACAATAGAGACAAATTCCAAAAGACTTTTTTGCTACTGTTCGCTATTGTACCAACATGGCCGCCATCACGTGAGGTGAAAGCCAAGGATCGATATTTCCCTACAGAAGAAGCATACGGTGAATCCAATACATTTAATATAAAACTACACACGGTTACACAAACAGATTGAGCGTGCAAAAGCAAAACCAAATGACAAATCTGCTAGAGCGACCCAGCCCTAATTCAGTAATACTTTCAGCTTACTCTTCCTCGTCCATAGCACCTGTAACATCGTTTATATCCAATGGCCATACACTCGTGGCAAGGCTGAAAGACAAGGAAAATTAAATTAAAGCCATTGTCATTTAGAGGTACGATACGATACGATTACTTTATTTAAAGAGGTAGCCGCAATTAACCTTTTTTCAATGACTGCAAAATTCTCGCGCGCTCGTTGGCTAATTTTCATTGTCAATAAGTGGACAGACACAAAAATTTTTAATTTATGTGATAATGACGCGATATTGCTCTCGTCAGATTCAAGTTCAAGTTTTTCGCATTTTTGTCTCGCGTTCTTCTCGTGTTTTGACTAATTTTGACCCCTCTGCCCTTTTGTTATTGTAAAAAACAAATTGATGTAAGTTTTTCATGCGGCTGTCCTGTTATTGACAGTAAATTTCGTCATAACATTGTGGACGTAGTCTAATCCACAGCTAATTTGACAATGTTATGACGAAATTCATGATCAGTAACAGGACAGACGCATGAAAAACTGACATCAATTTGTTAATTTGCAGTTTTCTAACTTACAGCCCTCTAGATATAGGAGAATCATTGGTTGAATTTTTTGATTCATTAGCTCGAGGCTATCGTATTGTAGTCAACCAAGAAATATTGAAAGAGCATTGCATAATAACAGAAACCCATAAGGGTTGAAACGTTGCATAACGCGCGTTCACAGCTTCCGAATATTCAGTGCAAACTGATTGGTTGAATGTTTCAGTGGTAAGTACATCTTGTTGTTCCAAATATGGTACTTAGCAAATTGAATATTAAGAAGCTTGCTTCCCAGCACACAAGGGGCCGTTACACGTTTCAACCCTTATGGGTTTCTGATAATAAGCTATCTCTGATTATTTGAATCAGATATAACAGATAATCTCTGAGCAATGATACCACGGTACCTGGAACTCCATGTCCTGCTCTTTGCGAATAGTGTGTGGGTTCTTTTAATGTCAAATTTCTAATTTCCCGACGATAGTAAATTTACTTGAATCAATTCATGTTAATACCACTAAATGTCTATGTTCTTCGCAGTTTTACCTTGACTGTCGCTGTGTGTGGAACCTCTATATGTGCTTCTTGTGGTGTGAACAACTGAGCGGCCTGGGCAGGAACATCCCACGGCTGAGGAGCCGGGCCATTCTGAGGACCATCGATGTGCTGACCTTAAAAAACCAGTTCAAAGTAATATTTCAAAAACGAGTGAAAGCGACTTTATTGGATTTCCAAACGCAAGAAACTATTTGAAGGCCGAGTGGTTTAAATGTTCTCGTGCGTTTGGAAATCCAATGAAGCACGACCCAGGAGTTTTTGAAGTTACTTTTCCATCAAAATACATTATAATTTCATTCTCTCTTGTTCAAGTCAAAACTTTTTGGACAGCTCACGGTTTCTCAGAAGCATGTGAGAGCTGTGAGCAAGCACTCATTACCGTGTCGCAATGGAGACTTCAGAGGGAAGAAAAGCTGGGAGGAGGAAGAAGAGAAGATTGTGAGTCCAGTGCTTTTCCGAATTCTATCCATTATAAAAACAAACGGGCAGCTTGTATTTTCCAAGATTAGAATTATAATTACCTAAGAGCCATTTTGTACTTGTTTTTGAAATTAATTGATTTCAAAATACCTGTGTTTGAAGTCATTTAGTGTATCAACAAGTGGTGTCTCATTGATTTTGAAACTCATCCGTGTGACCAGAATGAGGCGATGCAATTGGCTCATCAACTTATTAATTATTAATGAGGAAAACAATTTCCGACTTGATTCCAACAATAGGACTTTTGCACGATGACGCCATTCTCTATTTTCGTATTCACTACTTGCACAATCCCATAATACACCTCTATTACCCTCCAAATCTTTTTGCATAACCATTGTTTGCAATTTCTCCTGGGACATGAAAATGTCCCAAGAGAAGTTGAAAACAATGCCTATGCAGATTTTTGGGGGGTAAAAGAGGTGTATTATGGGATTTGTGCAAGTAGAGAATTCCCCATAATACACTTTGCCTGTCCCCCATATTTTGCATAAACCATCGTTTTCAAATGCTCTTGGGATTATTCAGTGCCCCAAGGGCATTTGAAAACAATGGTTTACGCAACGTTTGTGGGGCAAACAAAGTGTAATATGGGGAATGCGAAAATAAAGAATTTGACTACAAGTACCAGAATCCTTAAGGTTTTGCTTGTCTCATGCCAATTAGAGCGATTAGAGAGATTTAACATCACGTTTATCTGATAGGGCAAAAATCGGCTTTCCGCTTCACGTTTCACGTAAAATAGACAGAAGGTTGCTTCACGTGACCCAAGGTAAACGCGAAAATGCCTACTTTCACGTAGAAACGACAAGCGGCAGCCAGCAAACGTAAAAAAGAGCGGGAAATTTATGGTCACGTGGTCACTGTTTGTTTGTTATTTTACCCCGCTGGGAATACAAAATGTTAATAAGAAAAGAAAACCAAACTGAATTCTGGTAGTTGTAGTCAATTGCCGCTATCGTGAAAATTGCCTATTGCAGTAAAAACCTAACTTGAATAAAGCTGCTACGAATAGACCGTATTCATAAATGGCGGCTAAGTAATTATTCTTTTGTCTTTATGCTAATCTTCCTGACTACAATGCCTCGTAAAAACGAGCAAAATTCAAAAAGAATTTTTGTTCCAAAACGAGGCTAGTTAGGATGATTAGCACAAAGACAAAAGAATAATTTCTTGACCGCCATTTATGAATACCGTCTATGACATCATAGTTTATTTTGTAATAAAAAGAAACGATAAGAATCTGTCTTTTTAGGGAAGAAAGTGGCCGACTTCTCTGAATGAAGTAGCAAGAGCTTTTCGTAGGCTGTTCTTATATTTAAACTTCGCAAAAAATGAATACACGAAAGTTGAAGATTATCACAATTAAGCAGAAACTTAAGAAGTTGCGAAGAGAGCCCAAAAAAAAATCCAGCTGTTTAACTGCTTTAAGCTGCTGCTTAATTAACCCTTCCATTCACATGATCGAAACGTTCATTCTCCTGAGTGGAACCATACATTTCTTCGTTGGTTAGTCATAAGAATTTACTGTTATATCAAGATCACACGTCTTAAGGTGATAATTATCTTCATTCTCAATACCTGTCTGACCAACATTTCATTGAAATCGTAAGGAAAATTTACATGCTGATCACCCCTAGGAATCAAAGGGTTAAATTAACAGAGATTACAGCGATATTTTGATAATTTCATAATTCATCTTGTCTTACCTCTGTACGGTTCGTATTTCCAAGCAGACGTCCGCGACTCGCAGAAACTCGTCATGCTGTACTGTGAAAATATAAAATTATACACTCCAACATTTGAAAAGCAAAAAAAGAAAATACTCTTTCAATACACATGAGCCTTTTTCGAAAATACTATAACACGTTTTCGGCATCGCCGCTCGGGTGGCCTAACAAAGAAGTGTATCGTTTTGCAAGAACGAAACGGGAAACAATAAGGCAGGAACGCCCTCTCGTGTGTGTATTCTTTGATTGCACTCACGTGATAAGACGGCCATGTTGGTGCCAAAACAATAGAAAAATCTAGCTCAAATTTTACATAATAGAGAGTTGAAGCAAAGACGACGGGTACGGCTACGGCAAAGTCACGAAGCAAGAAAATTATTGGTTAAAAAAGGAAAAATACTCGTGCTGCACGTGCAACACGAATTTCCGACCGTACTCCACAAAACAACGACGTGAAATCACCAAATTTTAGGTTTTGACGACAACAAGAGCATATTACAACGAAAGCATTCATTTTCTGTTTTGACTTTAAAAGCGTTCGTACCCATCCAGTTACAGGATAATTCGCCCTTATTATACTAGTAAGAAGACGGAATAATCGCGAAATACTTGCGATAGAGTTAACTTATATCTTGGAAAGACGTTTTCGTTGCCGTAGCCGTCGTCTTTGCTTAAACTCCCTAATAGAGCGGTTTTCAAATGAGTGTCGTAAAACCAAAACCAACGTAATTACTTTGGCCAATCAAAAAGGACGGAGACAAATCCAGTAAACCAATCAAAACCCGAAGCAATTACACGTAGCCGACACAAAGCGCGGGAAAATGTGCACAAGCGAGCCACAATTGGTTTTGGTTTCACTTCTGATTGCTTGAAAAAGTGGCGCGAGAACTTTGAACCAATCACCGAGTGAAGCAATGCAAAACCAAAGTAATTCACTAATTACTTTCGTCACTCAATTGAAAACCACTCTAATAGAGTCAAATTCCCGAAAGACTTTTTCGCTATCATTGCTCTTTCCACCAACGTGGCTGCCGTGACGTCAGGTGTAATCAAAGAATCCAAAAAGCAAGAAATCAGTCTGCAACGAAACTATAAAGAGATTTAAAACCACACTTAGCCCTGGCCAAACTTTCGAAAAAAGTTGGATTTAACGTTCCAACTTTGCTCGATCCAACATTGTTCGATCGTTTGGCTGCCCACGTTGGAAGATGTTCGTCCAACATTTTTTTGTTCGATCATGTATTGGATAGAGTTTGCTTTTGATCAAACATTACGACCAACAATTCTGCTCGATGCGACAATGTTGCAGTGTTTTGCCGCTCTTCAAACAAAGTTGTGTCCTGAATCGAGTCACGTTCGCGCTGCTAGCCAATCACGAATATTATCTTATTTTCAAGCATAGGCTTCTAGCATCATTTGCAACAAAGATGGCGGACAAGGACCAAGGGGACATTGTGGTTGTTGATGAACAGACAGAAACCTTGATCAGCGAGTGTCCGTGGGACACTTTTAGTCATTAATTTTAATCATGATCGCTTCTTGGAGATATCTAGTTGGATAGCGTTTAATATAAAATTCATGCAAATTGATTCGAGCTCATAATCATCATCTCCTAAGCACGGATGTCTCTTGCAAAGAGCCTACTCTTTTCTACGCGTTCTCTTAACCATTCTTTGGTTTTTCCTTGTTTAAATACGTCCTTTACGTCCTCAAACAGCTCCAGTAGCATAACGCTACGCCATATTTTCAAAACTTGCGCCAACTTGAACTTGAATTCGTCAAGCGATGTTGGATAGTGTTTTGCCACTATAGCCATGTTCAGTCGTTTCATTGCTTGTGTTTCATTGGCCCAAAAAAGCCCCTATGGGGAGTGGTCAGTTAAGTATGTATGCATGCAAATAACTTACATGATAAGCGCTTGAAGGAGCAATATCCTTAATGTCCATATCTTGCGCCGCCTTCTTTCCAAAACAACAGTGCTCAGCAACAAACGCCAACAAGGCATCTCTCGCTTGATCTTCGGTTATGGCTGTTGCTCTAATTCATCAAAAGCGAAAACAGCACGTCAGCTAATTTAAATATAGAAGAAAAAACAGCCTTCTTGTAGAAAACGCGCCTGTGTGTTTCTGGTGCAACAAAAGAGAATTTTAGCATCGACGAGTGTGACTTCCACTACGAGTTCTGGAATTCTGATTACTGCGCATCCGTACTGCGCAGCCCGACGTGCTCAACTCGTCCCGGCAAGTTGGTCTGCGACAACTTTACACAGAGAAGTAGTAGTGGAAAATACGAGTTTGTCAAAAGGAAGTTGCGTTTGCTTTTCGCCGTTTACTGTAAAGGACTTCCACTAGAAAAAGTGGAAACACCAGTAATTCAGTCAAAACTAGTACCGAAATGAGAGCTTTATCCCATAATAGTATTTTCTGCAGACTGGAGCTAGTATTATACGCTTACCCAAATACGTTGAGTACGACTTCGAATTCGAGTACAAATTGCGCTTGTCCTCGTACTCGCACTCGTTGCCGACTCTAACATCCTCTAATAGCGCCTTGCATGACCTAAGGCGTTCACTTCCGTTTGCCGACGAATGCGTTTGCTAATTTTGGGTTGGTCAGTAAGAGCAAAAACACAAACAAACAATGAACTTTATTTGAATGTCAACTAATTTAAGACACTGCCCAGGAATGAAATAAACACATGTCAAATAAAAGGTTGGTTTTTGAGAAGAGGGGAAGACCGGAGTACGCGGGGAAAGAAAAACTTCGTGAAGCAGAGTACAGAACTAACAAACTCAACCCGGGCCACACTGGTGCGAAGCGAGTGCTCTTGCCAAAGCTCACCCTTGCTCCCTAGCAAACAAACAGGTAATATAAAAGGAAAAACAGTTTCAAGCTACAGAACAAGTCGAGTAGCGGGTGGGCAGAAACAAGTAGAGACTCAAGTGTCAACATTTTTTCCTCTCACGCAGACACAAAGCCTCGCTGGTGGTAGAGTATCACGTTTACTCTGGGGTTGAAGGTGAAACTGAAAATCTGTAAGGGCAAGATCAATGTTCATATCTCAGATTAAAAGTTAGAAATATTATCCTATGTCATTACCTTCCTCATATCTAAAATACTTGGGTCGTTAAACAGAGATAAAAAGGGGACAGCCTTATCCAAATATAATAATGATGAGCTTTATTTAAGTGTCAAGTCTTCTAGTGCAGAGAGCTTTTTGGGGACCCTGTTCATAGATCTGAAATCAAATCAAACCTTTGTTTCTTGAGGAGAGGGAAAAACCGCAGCACCCCGAAAAAAACCTCTCGGTGCAGAGTAGAGAACCAACAAACTCAACCCACATATGACGCCGATTTTGGGAATCAAACCCGGGCCACATTGGTGGGAGGCGAGTGCTATCACCACTGCACTATCCCTGCTCTTGTAAAACTAAATAGTTTTCTGGAGCCGAAGTGTGTACAAAATGAAGGACACCTGAGCCAATGCCATGTAAACATGGTATGAAGCCACTAAATCCTACCGCTATAATATTTCTACACACCGGTACAAGATTTCATGTGTATACAGCGCGCAAGCTTCACAAAAATTTAACTTACTGCGTAAATGACTGCTCAGGTGTCTCCTGTGGCTTTGGAGGTTCGTATGGAGGTGGCGGTGGTAAAAAGTCAGTGCCTGCAAAAAAACAGACCAAAATTCAAACAGAGGTATAGCTTTTGGGGGCTAATAGTCATTTCATTTTTTATTCTTTCACAGAAATATACATAGCAACTTCCTCTGCTCGCATATAGCTCAGCTAGTCGAGGGGGGCAGAGGACACATGAACATAAAGTAACTCAATAGGAGGAGATTAAGAAAAGGAAAGGAGAGCTAAAAAGAAAAGGATGATATATCTATATAAACGATACAGAAATGAACTAGAGCTATTACAATACGTTACAAAATTACAAGCCTAGTTTACATTCATCTTGCTTAATTTATTAACTAAAGTAGGTGTGTCAACATAAGCTATCCTCCAGTTCCAGAACACGTAAAAGGAGCTGAATGCAAAGAAGCTTTAAATTTATGTTTAGTGAGTACTCGGATAGTTTGAGGAATACTGCCCCAAATTCTTGCCCCAAATATAGAAAATGAATGTTTTAAATGATTTGTCCTGGAACATTTAATTTAATGTTAAGACTACCAGTCTCTGAAAGCCTAGTACTATAGCTATGCACTATGCAATAGTCGCAGGCGCTTGAGTAAAACCCTGTTACCGGCGGTCAACTGCCGCCTGCAGGGACTCTCACCAACGTTTGTTTAGCCAATACCAGACCCTTACATTTGGGTTCGCGCTGCGATCATAGCCATGCACCTACTCCATAAACGACGCCATCCGATTCTGTAAATAGTTATTGAGATCTCAGCATAGTAGTAATATTTTTCGCAACTTATATCAGCGCTTTATTCCATCATGTGATCAAAGAATCCAAGCGCTATAAAACAGTTTGTGAGAAACGTGAAGGAGCATTGCTGGTTTGCATGTGACGTCATGGAGCCAATGTTGTTTCTTGGCAAGAACAATGACCTGTCTCTCCGCTGCATTGGAACTAAATTTAATTCTGGGAAAATAATTCCGTGAAAAGAGAGTTTATTGTATCGCTTACCAACATAGCCGGCTTGTCTCGTGGTTGAAAACAAAGAATACATATGAATTAATAGGGCTTTTAAGCATGGCCAACGTGGCAGGTACAAAACACAGGTCTCAGGTCACAGGTCTCGTTCACAGGTGTCTGATTTACCAGGACAGAAACAAACCAAAACATTCATTCCAGCTAACCTTAGGGCTAAAAACTCTTGTTTAAGTCTAACTAAGGTTAGCTTTCATGCATGTTTAGATTTGTTTCTATATTCACTTAGTAAAACAGAGACCTGTGAACGATACCTGTGACCTGAGACTGTGTTTTGTACCTGCCGTTGCCAACGGCAACGTAAACGAAAACATCACTCCGAATTAAAACTTAGCACTATCGTAAGAATTTCGCGACTATTTCATCCTGTTCACCTTTTCCAATACAGGCAAGCTATCTGGCTGTAACTGGATGGGTACGAACAGCTTTGAAGTAAAAATAGAGAATGGATGGATCATTGTTGTATGCTCAAGTTGTCTTCAAAACCTAAACTTTATTGATTTCACGTTATTGTTTTGTGGACTACGGCAAAGAAATGCACTGAAATGTGTGTCGCACGTGCCACAAGATTATTTTTCTCTTTTTAACCAATAATATTCTTACTTTGTGGAATTTTCGTTGCCGCCGCCGTTGGCGTTGCTTGCCTTACAATTTCAACTATGGAGCGACCGGATGTAAAATGGACGAACAAAGCATTTTTCTTATTAATCAAAGTGTCGTTACTTTTGATAACTTGATTTAGTTCACACTGGTCATATCTGCAGTAGAGGTTTCATTGTATTTTACGATAAAAATAGGACCGTTAAGATTCTAGTACGAGGACGAGAACGAGTACGAGATTTGACTACCTGTTTTTAATTTAGCGAAAATACTTAGAAAATGTATAACCCTGATGATTCAACTTACTCTTTGTTAGTAGCATAGGTTGCTCAGTTATTATTACTGCTGGTAACTGAGCCTTTTCCTGGTCGAAAAATGCCAACACTACTACCGCGTTGTTGACTTGTTTTGACACAACGACATTTGTGCAAAACCTCGTACTAAAACGACGACGGTATCACGTTTTTCCCACCAAAATGACGCTGGTTTGCGCGCGCTCACTGTTGTTCAATGAGAAGATATCGTACTCGTAATCGTTCACGTTCTAGAATCTAAAGCTCTCTATTAACCAACTGACCGAAACTGGTATTTTCGTATCCCGCAAACGTGCCAAACATATCAGGGGGTGGTGCTGTGGGAGGAGGGGGTGTTGCATTCTCATTGTCATCCACATCCTGATCAGGAACATCGGATCCTGTGTAAGTTGGAGCCTGCACTTCACCTTCGAAAGGAACAAAGTGAACGTTTGAGTGCTATCGTTGGTAAAGTCAACAGCGACAAGGAATAAGAGAACCTTCGCGGCTGACGTCATTGTTTACACTGTATTTCATTAACATACGAGTTTGCTGACAGAAGGCATAATGCTGTCTACTAATTGACTTCACAAGGTAAAAGAACTTGTTACACTCAGTTAACTTTTAACTTTGACTTAACTTTTAACCAGTTCTTAGCCATAAAAAACCTGACAAATACTTGGATAGAAAAGGCGCTATGATCTCCATACACTTTAATTCTTTGAAAAAACGACTTCAAAAGGTAAAAGAACCTTTTAAGCTTAGTTAACTCTCCAATTTTAAGCATTTTAGCTTTAATAACGAGCCAACTCTTTGCCATCAAAACTGACAAATTCTCGAGCGGCTAAAGAAGGCTGTAATGATCTTATATTTTTTTGTAAAACTTCGAGTTTTCAAAGCATCATTGCTCAGAGATTATCCGGTATATCAGGTTCAAATTTTCAGAGATGTAAAGTACCTTTAATATTCAGTACTGACGGATTTGAAAATATTCTCGGCTGACTGATTTGAAAACAATAGCCTCAGGCAAAAAATACAAACAAAAATTTCCCAAAAAGGATGCCCACGATCGTGAACCAAAACAATAGAAGACAACCAAGGATCCTGCTTTGTAACTGGATACTCCTAAAATCTAATTGACTGAGAGTCGATTTTGATGAGGGTGGAAAACCGTGTACCCGGAGAAGAACCCTCAGAGTCAGGAATAAGATGGATTAAAACTCAGCCCACACGAGAGCTCATGGCCAACGCCAGCTTAAAGCCTAGTCGCAAAGATACAATGTAGGAGGCAAGGTCGATGATAACCGCTACGCACCCTGGCTCCCCAGTCGACTTTAGTGCTCGATGAAGACTAGACGAATACAGTCAAAATAACGCGATCTTCAACACAAATGCCCACATAGTGAGACAAACAGAAAATACCTAGTTGTCCATCTGTTGGAATTACTCTCGACGATTATTAGGGACTCTAAGATTTCAGTATTTGCCAATGTAACGGTGAATATGCAAAGTCTGTAAGCAACACTAAGAAAACGCAGGTTTTCGTTTGAGGCCGGAGACCGGACGTTTCGCCCGGTCAATTCCCATTCCATTCCCAGTTCTTTGATGCCAATATTTGAGGGGTTTGCTTTATTTATTATTATTATTATTATTATTATTATTATTATTATTATTATTATTATTATTATTATTATTATTATTATATTTTACTTACTTTAAACTGAGAATTTGAGGGAACTCCAGCGTTGCCCGGGAAACCGATTCTTAGGTTCCAGAAACACTGGAAACAGCGTTCCTTAGTGTTCTATTTTAAACATTTCCTGGGGGGTCCAGGAAACCCTGGTAAAACGTGTGTACTAAAACTATTGTCCAATGGGGAGTACATTTTTGTACTCTGGATAGTGACTAATCCCATCCACTGGTTTAAGTTATCAAACGTTTGAACAATTAGGGCCTGCTTTAAGGTTTTGTTCTTGCCAACAATAATTTGGCTGTCCAATTTCCTTATTCATTCATCCACTGAATTATATTACATTACATCATTACATGTACCTGGACATTACTAAACAACGAAACACCGAAATAGCGAAAAGAATCTCCAAAACACCAAGTATGACCCCACCATACATATACATGGTGTTTTAGTGCTTCGTTTTGTTGTTTCATGGTTTAGCAATGCCCCAAGTACCTTGTGGTGGTCCAAATCCAAATTGGCTAGCAGCTGCTTGCATGCCTGGCTGTTGACTAACAGTAGGGGCAAAAGTCTGCTGCTGTGGGGCTGGGCCTCCATATCCTTGATGTTGAGGGGGTGGAGCTCCGAAACCTGGCTGCTGTGGGGGTGGGGCTCCATACCCTTGCTGCTGTGGAGGTGGGCCTCCATATCCTTTTTGTTGAGGGGGTGGAGCTCCATAACCTGGCTGCTGTGGGGGTGGAGCTCCATAACCTGGCTGCTGTGGGGGTGGGGCTCCATACCCTTGCTGCTGTGGAGGTGGGCCTCCATATCCTTGTTGTTGAGGGGGTGGAGCTCCATAACCAAGCTGCTGTGGGGGTGGGGCTCCAGATCCTTGCTGCTGGGGTGGATAGCCTTGTTGGGCTGGAGAATAATTACATATTAATTTTCAACTTTTGAACTACACAATAAACTACGGTTCTGTAGCACCTTTCAAAATAACAATAATGACCATGCGTAACGTTATTGAAGACGTTGGACTTAATGTTACTTACAAAAAAGGTGGGGGTACATCTGAGAGCTCTTCTTATGCCACTCAAATTCTGATTAATGGAAATGTCCCGTTCAGGTTTCAATCGATATTTTGGGATCATGTTTTGTAAATTTTTTTGATGATTTTTGGGTATACTCAAAAGGAAGTAGGTTTTCTCAAAAGAGTAGTAAAATTGGGAGAAATACGAAACAGTTAAGACTTAGTTTAAAAATCAGAATTTAAAGTTAAAAATTGGTATATGGACCCCACAACAGTCCCCTACCAACCTGGGGTGCTCTTGGGAATTGAACCCAATTTGCAGTAGCATACCTTGCTCAAAGAGAGTTACTGATTTTTTTTTTTTTTTTTAATACCCTGAAGGTAAGTAACAGGCAGGGTATTCAATTTCTTTTTTAACTCTGATGCCTTTTATTTTTAAAGGTGAATTTCAATACAGTCACCTTTCCTGTAATTAACCCCCCCCCCCCCCCCCAAGATATTGATTCTAAGAGGTCACTTATGGTTGGCCTAATACTGCATTGATCAAGTGATAGGAAGCTCAGTACAGCAAGACAGAGGTTTTACATTTTCCCACAAAGATCAAATGCCTAAGGCTAAGAATAACTTGTTTATTTAAGGCTTTACAGTTGATTTAAGTGGAAGTTATCACTTTTAACGATGAGTGCTTATTTGCATAATTTGCGATTGGCCCTTAAGCATTATGGCATAGTAATCCCTTGCAACTCAGCCAATCCTAGCAATAATTGGTGTTATATTGGCAACCGGTACCAGCCATAAGATGATAAGCACCACTCTATTAGCTGAAACACTACCCCATAATAAAAACAGACATGCTTATTATGGAATCAAAGAGACCATCAACAAAACTCAAGTAAAACAACTCTTTACAAGCTAAACTTAGATTTACATTCCAAAATCTGGAGTCTAGATGCAGGGCTGTCAATACATTTTAAAGTACATGTACAGTAAATTAAGCTTATAATCAAAAAATGGGCAGCCATGAGAGAGCTTGGCTCAATTGAATGGACTGAAAAACGTTCTTGTTATACCTTGCCTCTTCCGCGCACACGCTACGTTGTTCGTCAGATTAAACGCAACACTGGAAACTATGCAGTTAATTGTTCCAGGCCAGCCACACAATTCGCATGAACGATCAAGCGCGAGTAGTTTTGTGGTGATTTCTCTTGTTTAATCCTTGTAAAATACGCTGTCAATTCCATTCAAAATGGGGAGAGGAATGTTTTAAAAGTTTCTTCAATGATAATTTAACAAGAGACTGCAAGATTTTCATCTTCAGTTGACTAGTGGTAAAATGAGGTGAACAAAGCTGGCTGAAGATGGCTCACTAGCCAGCGGTTTTGGCTAGCCAGCCAGCCCTTATTCACCACCCTGTATGGGATGACTCCAATCTGATCTGTCTGGATGCTTTGAAAAGCCAGATACTTCTTAGACAATGGGCAGTCATTCTTCTATCCTAAAATAATATACGTGGGTTAATAGACCAAATCGGCTAACTCAATGTTGTACCGGCAATTCAAACCCTTTAGGAATAAAACGTTTTGTTCAAGGTATTTCCATATCATTTACATGCAAAATTGCCTGCATGAGAATTCATCACAATACACACAATCTTAAGCCCAGGAGATCTGAATTGGGTACAACACTGAGTTTGCCTATTCAATCTCTTGTGCAAGTTTTGGGTAAAACAGCGTGGATCAAGGTGTCTTGCACTGCCTGTTCATGTGGTGCAGGTCCATGCTAATTCACATGCTGATTGCACAAATTAGGTTCTTAATGCTTGCATAGAGTTAGAAGAAAGACACTGCTCGCAATCTCAACATCAGATGTTGCACATGAAATAGGCCAAACAGAGAGACAAAAGAGTCTCCTAAGGACACCTCTCAAACACTGTTCATGCAGATATTAACCCAATCTATAAGACAGAACTTAGTAAAAAGAGCTACAGTACCTGTGTACATTGGTTGACCAGTTTGTGCTCCTCCAGTGGGGTAGGGCACTTGATTCATGGTTCAGATCAAGATATAACACGACAAGCTAATTAAAAGCAACCTGAGAACAAAGCACATAACAATTGTTTTTCATTGAGTAAAATCGTCTGGTGTTAGACAGAGTAAAATACTAAGTCTGGTCAGTTTAGGCCAGTTTGGACGTCAAAGGGTTAAGGCAAATAATAAAAATAATAAATAAATAAATAATAATAATAATATAACTTGTTTGAAATTATAGCAAATTTCAAATTATTATGAGGCTACAAATAGCTTTATATGAGCTGATTTTAAGTTCAAAGTTCATTGAGGACTCCATTTCATTTTTGACCAAGTTTGTTCTGATTATAAGACTTAGTGCTCCATCAAGCCAACAAGTCCCCAACACTGGCTTTATAAAATCAACATTTGTCTGTGTCAGACTGAGTTCAGTTCATTTATTTAGCTATTAACAAGTTAATAAGCATTGTCATCTGTCACGGAAGTCCAGCTGCAGATGAAACCTTTTAAAGGTTTTATAAAACCTAACATGACTTCTGAGGATAAACTATGTGCAATAATGCACAGATACATTGTATTAATGAATCAATACATTTTTTATTATTAATGGGAATCAAATATACTGATAAAAAAGTCTATGAGCACAGAATATTCTACATGCATTGTACACAAAAATAATATAACAAATACATAATGTAACATTTCATGTTGCCATAATGTGGTGTGCCACTGATGTTCAAGTACCATGTTTTGAAATCTTCTGTGATCAGTATCTACTGAACAGATGGGTGGATTAGGCAACATGGAATCTATAGATTCCATATTTATTTTAAACAACAATTAAAAGAACTAAAAGTTCTTTTATGCTGATGTCAGGTATGCATCTGTCCTCTAATATATCATAGGTGACAACTAATCCAAATGCATTTATTCTTTAGCTTATTAATTATATACATGTAAATAATGTTATAGAATATATAGATATTTGTTTGTTGGTGCCATTTCACACCAAGGCTGGACTGATCTTAATACAATTCTAATCAATAATATTAGTTTACAATCTCATAGATAACCGTGCATTCACGTTACCTTTTGAATCTGGGAGGAATACAATAAAATAAATTACTGCAAAGGAAATGTTAAGCTGAAATAAAAATGGTTTAATTTATTCCGATATATTTAAGCTCTAGCTAAGAGCCTCTCTGGCACATGGGTACTTATGTTCACTGCATGTTCACATTTAATCAGCGAAATTAATTTCAAATAGTCTCCCGTGATAATCACTCGATCATGAATTTTCCAAAGCTTATCAGAACCGCATAGAACGACTACTAGTCTCATTACTACACACGACATATTTAACAAATATTGGGTAGATTACGGTATGAACCAGATGTCGATCGGAAAGCATAGAAATAATTATCGCATCGTCCAACATCGTTAAGCATGGAAGAAGGTCACTCACGTATTCGACTTAATAGTCCTCAAGATGGACATCTGTCAAGTCCCTGACCATGCATGAAATCGTATACGAAGGCGCTCTAATTTTAGCAACGAATCGTTCTTTACAGAAAAAGAAGCTCTTCATTACACAACACTCTCTTTTTTAAATGAGAGTTAGTGAAATAACAAAACTCACCTGGAGAGGAAGTATTATAATTTCCTCGTTGCTATAAAGCACGTATTCGCTCGCCCACTCAAACAATTGTGTTATATGCACAGGACGTCCAAGATTAAAAGCGTGCATGATTTGGTATCCACACAGATCGATTTATACATAGGCAGTCCAAGCTCGCGTCACTACAGACAGCCGTTGAGAATTTAAACGCGTTGTAAGACTTTGTATGGAAAATAAAATACATTCAATAAAATGAATCAAAATGACTCACCTCTGGTGTATTCTTGTGCCTTTTGGAGTTCATTTCACAGTTTCGCGAAGTCCGTGTTTTCAATGTTCTAAGACGTCTTACAACATTGAAAACACGGACTTCGCGAAACTGTGAAATGAACTCCAAAAGGCACAAGAATACACCAGAGGTGAGTCATTTTGATTCATTTTATTGAATGAACGTTAAATTGAGCAATTTTTAGGCTTCATAATCGACTGTATTTTATTTCCCAAACAAAGTCTTACAACGCGTTTAAATTCTCAACGGCTGTTTGTAGTGACGCGAGCTTGGGCTGCCTATGATTTATACATAGCAGAAAAAAGGAAGAAACTGGCAAAAATAGTCTCAACTTTCTTTTCCTTTCTGTATGGTTATTTATTTTGTTGATTTACTTCGTCTGATCGAGAGTTTCGTGTCACCAAGGGATCTCTTTTTCTGAAATTCTTCTAACACCTGGGATTTCAGGACGTGTTGCCGACGTGTCAAGAGTTGTATCATGTTAGCCAGTTATACTTATACTTTCTCATAATCTTCCGGTTTGAAAATGAAAAAAAAATTCGGCTCGAACTCGATACTCTTGCTGTGTTTATTTCGATTAGTCGAATGTAAGGACCATGGATCGCTATTACGGACTACGGACTGCAGACTTTATCACAGCTAATCACAGCCTCAAAATGCTCATCCTGCAGCCTTTTTCCTCACAAAGTTACATTCATGTCATGATATTGCCTACGTAAAAGAGTTAAATCAAATGATTTGTTTCTCGTGAAGTATTCTTCTTCTTTTGCAATCAAAGATCTGGCAAGCCGTAAGTTAATTCGATGATTATCCTTTCTTGAATATTGTCAGTCAATTATATTAACGTATCTCATCACGTATGCACTTGAGGGGAAAAATGTTTCATTTATAGCTGTACCTCTTAAAATCAGTTTCTGTACATATTGTGGGAATTGTTATCAGCGGCAGAAATCTACTTTGTTTCAAATCTGATAGAAATTGAATCATACGCGAATAAGTATGTGAAGTATACGTTCCTCCCAAGAAATATGACAAATATGTACAAGAAGATATATTTTTCTTAGGGAATATTTAACAATTATTCCATGAGCGCGCGTTGGATATGAGATGGTAAATAACTAACTATGCTATAACCAATCTCATATCCAACAAGCGCGAATGGAATAATTGTTTTATTAAATTCCTTGAACTCCAAAAATTTGGAAGTACGAAATACGAGCGAAATCAAAAAAACTTGATTAGGATGCGATGTTGTGTAATACCTTGTGGTCTGACAGACGTGGGCTCATCACAAAATGATTTCTTGCCTTTTCGCGTACTTCTAAACGTCGGGATTGCTCCAAGCTTTCCACACAAAAAAAGTTTTATTTGCCCTTTTGGCTTTATTCCAAGAGATTTTTCGCTTTCCGGCGAAACAAATTTTAGTTTAACAACGCTCAGCGCAATCATTTACCATATATAGTCAAACTAAGGTATATGAGCTGATAACCGAGATTGAGTGAACCAATCAGAGCACGCGAAGTATATTATTTGAGGTTCAAAATTTAATAATGAAAGATATCTATCACTACAACCGCCGCCTCCGCTCCGGCTAAGAGACTCTGCTGAGAGATTCTGCTTTCCTAGAACAAGGGAAACCGGGAGAAGACTTAATTCCGTGCAAAAACAACTAGGGTTAAGGGTATTTAGACTCGTAACATGATGTTATTGATGTTATTATAAATAGGGAGCTTAAGAAAGCACGTTTTTGAGACGCGGACGGACACCGGAAGTGAGCTGTTTTCCCTTTTAACTTGTCTTCACTCAACCACATTTTCATCACTAAGTATCTTTTCTCCATTAGAGATGATAATATAAGAATCTGGAAGACACCACTGTCCTGGAACGCGAAATGTTCACTTCCGGTTGCAGGTCCGCGTCTCAAAAACGCACGTGCCTAAGCTCCCTAATACATCACCACTGCGTACCGGTGGCTGAGTTGGTTGAGCCCCAGGCTGCCATGCGGGAAGTCGGGTTAGACGACCAACACTCAGGGTCTCAAAAATAATTGAGGAGAAAGTGCTGCCTTTGCAATTACAGCCGCAAATGGTTAGACTTCTCGGATAAGGACTGTAATCCGTAGGCCCAGTATCACAAATATCGTCGATGTTCATAACCTTCCTGTGGCACGTTAAGGAACCCACACACTAATCGGGAAGAGTAGGGAATGAAATTCCCGGAGTTGTGGCTGTCTTTTGTGAGAATATGGGTGGGTGGGTATAGCAGCTCCACATAACCTGCTTAAAACAAAAAAACAAACAAACGAGCCAATTTATAACGCAACATTAATATTGTTGTGTTTAAAGTTGCCTCGTGTAACATGGCGCACTAAACGATTTTTAACGCAGCATTTTGTTTCGGCCACATGTTGCAGGTGTTTTAACCGCTTCAAAAACCTGCAACACTGTTACCCGAATTCTGTTAGAGTTTTTGCCTCTAACTAACCCACCCCCCCCCCCTCCCCCCTCCGCTCCCCCCGTTGACTTTTAACACAAAGTCGTCCCAGAATGCACCACGGAGAACTGAAATAAGTGACGTCGACAGTCACGTCAACAATGTCCGCCATATTTGTCGAGTAGGAGCCTGGGTTCAAATTAACCATTCAGGATAATCGCGAATAGACCATTTTGGCTAAGTTACCTAGCCTAAGAATCTAAGCGAGGTTGCGAGTGACCCTGCTTTGATACAACTTTGTGCTTTTCTTATGTTAATGTGGACTAATTAAAATTACAACGACACAATGTACATGATAAAACCAATGAGGTTCGTATCAATACCAGAAGCCTTGCAGCCATTCATAGGCTAGGTCACTGAGCAGACAACTGTAAAATGGCCTATTTATGTGCGCGGACGTGTTGATGAGATGATAGTGGCCACGATTTTTCAACTTCGTTCCCACAGCTTTTCTCCACGCTGAGAGTAGGGCTGGCGCCAATTGCCCTGGGAACGAGGTTGCGGGTTATAATTCCGTATCCAAGTACACTAAATACAAAATGCCACTAAAATTCCTTATGCCATACAATACTCAACGTAACCTGCCAACACTACCCAACCCATATGTAACGATTGTCGTGAATTCTTAATTTGCTCTGAATTTACCATTATCGTTGATTTTAGAAGACTGAAAGCTTGATATGGATTATGTGTTCAATATATTCCTTCACCGTTATATTCGAGCCTTGCTCTTCTTAACGTTTTATAATATTTAAGTCGCTGATAAGCTAAGGTCCTTCACCAGGATCCGGTGCTTCTGTTTTGTTACGCTGGTCCTTGCTTACAAGTGTAAGGACACACTTCTCGAATTAACCCCGTCCGTCAACTAACCACTTGACCACCTCACCGCTAGCTGCTTTAGGGACAATATTTTGTATTTGATAGACCAAATGCATAAATGGCGACCAAAAATATTTTTTTGCTTACGTGCATTAGACTCACTAGCCTCGTTTGCATGGACAAAATACAAAAGAAATGTTTCTTGAGAGCGAGGTTTGAGAGTTTAATTGACACATAAACAAAAGAATACATTTTTTGCCCGCCATTTATGCATTCGGTCAGGAGCCCATCCTGATTCGGTCTATAATGTTATCACTCGGTAACAAACAGTAGTAAACACTGCAAAAGGTAGGTTACCAAACTTCACAAAAAAGCTAAACATTTTAAAATCAAAGCTCATGGAGTAGTGAAGCGGAAAGAAGCGGTTCCTATAGAGTTGAAACTCCAGGTTCAAACCAATTCATGGATATCATTTTTTATTTTCCTTATTTTCTCTGCCACCACAAGTCCTGGACAGGGTGTCCTAAGTTAACGATAGTTGCACCCGTAGCCTGCGACCCCGCAAGAGAGCTTGCTCGCAGTCTATTGCCCCCGCAGAGTTTAGCCCCCAAGGAGGCAACCTAGAAGTCCCCGCGTAAAAAAAAGAGTAAATGTACAAATTGGTAGATGTTGTTGGGAGAATCAATCACGGTTTGCTCAACCGGGTGTGCAAGCTTAAGGCGATAGCGGTATTTCTTAAACGGGCGCGCAAGTAGTATTGGTATTGTTCTACACGACTGCGCAAGGCGAACCAAAGCGACGTTCAAGTTAGCCATTGAAAAATCAAACGTTGAAGCAGATCTGATGCAAATCGAGTTGCTTGGCCACAGAAATTGATTTTGTCCAGACACAAATCAGAAACAGGGGCACAACATTCTCGTTCACAGATCCCATCGTTTCTCTTAGCCGGTGGGGCCTTCGCAAGTTATTATTATTCTTATTTTTTTTTTTTTACATTGGTTGACCGTCGAAAATTATCTTGAAAAGAAAACCAAAGGGACACACCATAACACCAACCCGATGTGACCAACACATCACGCATGAGCACAATCATTTCACCAGGTTAATTGGCAGCCAGGGACAGCTGTTTCGGACGTACTTGTTACCAGAATGGCGCGAGGCCAACTTACCAGGCGGGCGTTTTAAATACTTCCCCTGGAACCCCTTTAACTAAGTGGCAGCAGCTCCACATGACAAGTGTGGTAAGCTGGCTTCGGAAAAGCACATCCGTTCTCCTGCCACATTCGTGTGGGAAGGTGGATCACCAAAAGAGAACGGTGTGTCAAAATTTAAAGTGGAAAAAACAAAAAAGGCAAGGTGACACACCATAACACCAACCCGGAAGTAAAAAAGGTCGATGCGGCGCAGCCGGTCTGTAAAATAATGATCAGTGTGTCTTTGGTTAAAAAATAAAATCGCTTACCATTCGAAAAATTAAGTCAAGAAATTGAGATATTATAGAAGGGTAATAAATAAAGAGCAGGTGTCAAAGTTTTAGGGTGGTGCGATATTCCAAACTCGAGTTATTCGGCAAAGGGTAACACTCAAAATTATGGTGTTTGATATGGAGACTGTAACCTATTCGGTAGGACGAGGAGAATGTGAATCAAGCAAATTGCGTAATGACACGGTGCGCAGCTTTATGGGTGAACACGACGAATTAAAAGCAATAGCGAGAAGGTTTATAGAACAGCAATGCTCAAAGTTCTTAGTGATACAGCCTTGCAACTTGAAACGACGAGCATAGATTTAAATCGACGGACTAAAGGACGCAGAGTTAAGAAGATCACAAAGTCGTAAGGTCAATGAAAGTCGGCTCGAACTGAAAGGCAATAAAAGCTAACAGAAACTTATTTAGTTAACTACCTAAATAAAGGTCACAAAAAGGTATAAAGAAGGCTAAAGTTAAACGCTAATAATTTCGAATGGCATACCAATTAAATGCAACAAAAATAAGACCAAACAAGCTGATTAGCAATCTACAGGATGCGATGATAGAAACTCGACAATGATCACAGTGTAGAGCGGTCAATAAATCCATGTTGAGGACTGTGGATTAAAAAGTGACTGAAAACTAGATACCAAAACTAATGTATTAATAGAATAAAACAAGCGAAAACTTAAACTCAAAACCGAAACTAAATACTAGAAAAAACTAAAGGAAGAAATTAGTAAAACTTACTTTGGTTTGCACTTGCACCAATGCTAGTCTTGTTTAAAAGCTCTAAAGAGGACTTGACGATGAGCACGAGTGTAGATAGAACTAAAATCCAGATGGATGAATAAGTTGACTCAACGACGTCTACTCTAAAACTGAACTACTGTTGAAAACACTAAAAACTTGTGACTAGCAAAACGTGCCTGACACAACCCAGAAACATTACGCATTTCCTATGCGGGTACGGGTGTTAGGGAGATGATAAAAGAAATACCGAAACACGGACTAGCGATAATGTAAAAAATAAACGAGAAAACATCTCGTTTCGAACCAACAGAAACTCCATGTTGGTGTCCCTCAACCAGTGAAAACATCTGGAGTTTCCTTTGGCTCTCTCAAAACATTTTTGCTCTCTGCTAAACTTGAAAACATTCGCATAGACACTTCTCTTGGTTATTCAGAACTCGATCGAAAACACAAGGCGAATCGATATTTTCGTGTACGTGACACGTTTCTCAGAAGCAATGCAGATGTCACGCATTGTAAAAGAATTGAAATTCAAAGTACTCTGTTTTCAAAACAAAGCATGCTACCGAGCTGAAAACAGGCCAGCAGATATATCTTTAAATGTCTTTTACCAGATGAAAGTAAAAACTCAAAATTTTTAATTTTAGTTTTTCAGACGTCACGTGAAAATCAAGAATTGCTTCTTTCTGTTCGACACGAAGGGGCACATTCACCCTCTGAACGCTACCATGTTTAGCGCCATTGACGACTCCAAAATGAACTCCGGAAGTCCTACCTTTGTTTTCGGAGATTGTCACACAATCGAGAGAAATGCCGAGGGACAATTTGGAAAGCGGAAGGAATGTTGAGGTATCTACGTTCTTAGCTATATCTTTTTTCCATGCGATAACTTTTTTTAAAATCTTTTCTTAATTAAAGGGGATAATTTGTACACCAAAAGTATGCAATAAAAAATATAGGTCACCGTGCTCGTTGAAGGGTAAAACACCATCGTACCTGTCTATCTCGATTATCGTAGATCGGAACAACAAAATTCGCTATGTTCTCGGAACGCGCGCACTTATTCGCAAAGAGTCATGGGTCATTCACAACTTCTCTCTCATGTTTTGAGAACTGTTTCAGGGTGTATGATCGTCTTACGCCATATTTACAATGTTGCAAATTTGACACACCATATGCGCAGTACAGGATGCGCAGTGCAACACTGAGGAATCGCCTTAAATTCTCAAAAGTTGGATTGTATCTGATGTCACATAATAAAATTAGACGAGAGGAAGCTCTGGTCACACTGCAAACAAACGAGAAAGAGAAATGATCCTCGCGCTTTCATGGACTATAGGCCATTTCCGAGTTCATGTTTGCCTCCTCTTCAAAGCGAGTCTAAGTGCGACGTTTTTGTTAGGAAAATTAGTTCTACTTTACATATGAATGAAAACTAATTTTCATTACAAAAACTTTGCACTTAGACTCGCTTTGAAGAGGAGTTAGACATGAACTCGGAAATGGCCTATTACATTGAAGCCAATTGTGTCTTCCAGACACCTTGAAAATTTCAGTTGGCTCCCACGGGATTCCACCCCAAGACCTCTTCGATGCCGGTGCAATGCTCTACCAACTGAGCTATGAAGCCACTCAGTTGGGAGCAGGTCAATTTTTGGGGCACATGTGTTCCCGTGAAAGCTCTCGATGAAAGAACTGTGTATACATTTGTTTACATTTGAAGCGCGGGCGAAAGGAGAAAGAGAAAAAATAATTTTTACCCTTATTGCAAACATAATGCTAAGTCTTTGATTACCCTCATTCATGTTTAACAAGAAGTTTGGTTTTAAAAAAAAAACTTTGGTTATAAAAATCGATGTTTCTATGTCGACGTAACACCATTATCAAGATATAAAGTTGAGTAAGGAGCTAATATTACAGAATAATATATAAGGATAACACATATTGTTCTTAAAATACACTAGGGAAAAACTATGCTGATAAAAATGAAAAATGTTAAAAAAAAGTAGAAACGATAAAATCACAAAGCAAAGCGATATAAACAAAATATTTTTAAACTGTTTGAGCTAATGGAGTCTCAAGTTTTTGTTTCCCTTATGAACAGCATCTCAAACAAAAGGCAGTCCCACTTGTCGGTTTGTATAGCAGACATAACCAGCCTCGCACTGATCACATTGGAAATGGTAGACGACTTTCTGTTTCTTTACTAGGGCACATAACCAGGGGAGACCCAGGGGCAGATAATGGGGACGAGGACAAGAGTGAACAGAGCGAAATTTGCGAAAAACCACAAGTCACAAGCATTGTGCTGCCATTCAAATGTCAGCGATCAGCCAATACTGTAAACTTCAGAACTATCTTCAAAGATCAGCGTGCAGTTATCCTCTGTATTTACCAGTCGCAAATCTATGGAACAAAAACCTGCCCAGGTAAAGAAACAGAAAGTCGTCTACCATTTCCGAATGTGATCCGTGCGAGGCTGGTTATGTCTGCTATACAAACCGACACTTACACCAAAGAGTCGACGAACACGGGGGTAAGACCGCTATCGGTGAGCACACGCGGACTCATGACAGTGACATTTCTAGCCTTTCAAAACTTTTCAGTATTTTAAGGAAGTGCAAAAATAAGTGGGGCTGCCTTACGTTTGGATGCTGTTCATAAGGGACTTTTAAACTTTAAGCCTACCTTAAACAAACAAAGACTTAAGACTCCATTAGGTCATAGCTGTTTTAAAATATTTTGTTTATATCGCTTCGCTTTGTGATTTTATCTTTTCTACTTTCTTTTTCTTCTTTTATTTTCTTTTTTAATTAGCATAGTTTTTTCCTAGTGTATTTAAGAACAATATGTGTTATTCTCATTCTGTATATATTAGCTCCTCTCATTCTACTCAACTTTATATCTTGATAATGGGGTCACGTCGACATCGAAACGTCGATTTTATAGCGTTAATTTATATAGCCAAACTTTTTTTTTAAACCAAACTTCGTGTTAAAACAACTAGAACTACTTGCTGATTCTTGCTATTACTAAATGCAGACTACTTGCTCTTTCTTTAAGACTTGTTAAAACATGAATGAGGATAATCAAAGACTTCACATTATGCAATAAGGGCAAAAATCATTTTTTCTCTTTCTTCTTTCGCCCGCGCTTCAAACGTAAACAAATATAGACACAGTTCTTTCATCGAGACCTTTCACGGGGACACACGTGCCCCACAAATTGAATCTCGAATTAATGTCAAAGGAAATGATTTTTCTCATGTTAGGGTCAAAAATTGAAATTGAATATTCGTAACTTTGAAAAATGTCCCAGAAAAGCTTTTAAATAGTCGTTGAAAGAAATTAGAAAGTTATTTGATAAACTTCAATGCGTATCCTATATTGAAGTAAATAATAACAAAATGAAAAACTAATCCCCTCTGTCCTCCTCTTCGTTTTTTTCTTTTCCCCTTTTCGTCTCTTCTTCTTTTTCCCAGATAATTAACTGTAATTATACATATACTTATATTTGTGTCGCTTATTAAACCATGCAGCCTGGTCTGCCTCGATTAGCCTCGCTATTGCTAGCCAGCCTTAAATCTTGTAGTCTGATTTGATAATAAAGTGTAAAGTGTGTGCCTAGGGATTGCAGGCTCGAGTTTCCCTGTGTGCGCACACTATCGACCTATCTTGACGAAGGGAGGACCTGATTGCCTTAGGGAATATGTTGTCATCGCAAGGTTTTCCAGCAGAAAATTGGCTGGCCATAGCCTTTCCCCCGGAATTTGTCCTTGATGGAAGTCCGAGTGTCTGAAAGAAATAATTTTTTCATTCGTTTGCTATTTTTGTTCGGCTCATGAAGTCATTTAGTCCTATACCCCATTCACACCAACAAGACTCGTTAATTAAACTAGGTTTAACAAAATAAATATCAGCCACAGAAAAATGTGGGACTGGCTCTTCCATGAGATTCAGGTTTGTTTCAACACATGCTTTGACCTGTGCTAAATTTGTAGACGACAAAAATCAGTACACATGATTTAAAAGAAAACACGTTGAAACCGTGTTCAACTAAACATGTTTAAAACATGTTTAAGGTTTGGTGTGAATGGGGCACTAGTTTTTCTCCTTAGTTTAGAGCCACGTGGATCGCGCTTGTACGGTCTTGTGCATCTCAACCCTGAGCATTTTGGTGAATACATTCCCTTCAATGAGCTGTACATGTACTCAGTGGAAGATCGAGAGTTCTTTGCCATCACCAATTTTGAACTTGTGGAAATTCGTGAGTGAGAATTCGAAGGGTTTTGGCGTCTTCGAATGCCGCCCAAGCATACAATTTCTTAGTAAAATTCAAACTGAGTCCCATCATCCCGCACTCCATCACTAAATGATAGAGCTGGGGTTTACCACTAAGACAGAAATAGACGGAATGGCTACGATCATAAATCCGCATTGTCGCTTTGATCGGGTCTTGTTCATCGCTGATCATTCCTGAGCCTATGCCTCCAAGGGGTGGTGGTTCTATGGTTTGGATTTTCACAATGAAACGACTTCCATCTCTCGGTGAAGGTGATGCATAATCTGGTCCAGAACGTCCTATGCCTGGATAGGATCTAAAAGTCATTACCGTAGGAAAACGATATGTAGGCAGAGAAACTTTCAAGAGGCTCCTTTGACCTGTGGCTTTGCAACTGTACTTGTGCTTCTTCCAGTGCTGTTTTTGGCATTCCTTCCCACAGTATGTTGCCGTCATGCAAGATTTGCATGTTTTCAATTCAACATCATTCCGAAAACAAAAAAGACAGTAAATCTTTCCAGTAGCTCCTGTTAAATTTGTCTGGCCAAGGTCGTTTCTAAGGCACTGGTTGGATTTAATCTCCGCTGAAGTCATATTGGGAAGAGTCACATCCGTCAACATACCTTCGCCGAACAATCTATCTTGTATTGCTTTTTCGAAAAAAACATTAAATTCAGGTGGAAAAGAGTCACCTTCGTTGGGGCGAAGTCCCTCGCGAAAGGCTGGCCCACAATTGTCATGGATATAGTTGTTTTCCAGCACACATGGTGGCTTACCTGGACTTCGTTTTCCGATCATGACTCCGCCCATTTTGTTGTTGCAAATCTCGTTGTTTTTATAGAGACCACCAGAATTGTTGTGCACAAAAAGTCCCCACCACAGGTTTTCGAACACCATGTTTCCCTCTAAAAGCACGTCGTTAATACAAAGAGTTGCGCGAAAGCCAAAAGTTCCATTGTGGTAAATTTTGTTCCTGAGCATAACAGCGAATGGAGACACCGCCGAGCCCGGGACCCCACCTACAACAACACCCTCATATTTGTTGTCGTAAATCTCGGAATCTGTTATTGTAGCTCCTCTAGCTGGGACACCATCTATTGGACCTTCGTCAAGCCAAATCCCCCTTGTATTTCCATATACGTGGCATTTGTTAACCAGTAACTGTCCCCTGTTAAATGCTCTTATCCCATAGGCGTACCGATCATCCATGCTTCCATTTCCACTGATATGGCATTTAATGAGTTCCACAGATGCAAAAGGTCCCCAAACGCCAAGACCGCTTCCTTTGCTGTTCCTGATCTCGCACTCAAAGAGCTTCGCCTCGCCTTCAATCGCCATCACCGGAATCTCTGATACAGAGTTCCGAAATGTGCATTTGTAGAACTCTGCGTTTCCATCTCGTGGAATGAAAATTCTACATTTTGCTGAAAATTCAATGTTTTCGAAAACACAACCTTGGCTTATAGAGAGTTGAATGCAATTTATTAATAGGTCTGCTTTATCTCCAAGAGTGGCCATTGTAGTGTTCATTATTGACGTAAAAGCCCAATCAGTGACTGCAGCGTTTCCCATTTCGTACTGTGTATTTGCAAGAAGAAGCACTCTCCTTGGAAATTTCTTATCCTTGTTTCGCTCTAGAGAACGCCTGAGTTGTTCGGAAGACTCAACAACTTCCAACTTGGAATCAAGATCTTTGAATTCCGTTCTAAACGCTTCATAATGACAGCAACTGTTTTTGTCATGGTGATATGCAATAGCAGCGGAGCACAAAGCCCAAGACCTCATTCCAAGGCCAGTTAAAGCTAAAGCTCTCCTTGAGTACCCCTTCCAGCAATTAGGCATGAGCTTTATGTACTCTTGGGAATCTTGGAGACATTCTTCAAAATTTCTTAGTTTGAGGTGCGCGGTTGCTCGATTGTGAAATAAACGCGGATCCTGTTGTTTGGCATCTTTAGTAGCTTCGAGAGCCTCTGTATACGCTTCAACAGCTTCTCTGAAACGTCCAGCTTTGAACAAGTCGTTTCCTCGCAAACGAATATCGTCTGTGGAAGCACTGTCTGAATTCATTTCTTTTCCTGTTATAATCGCCTGATCCTCTGTTGGGGGGTGGCAAGAGTACAGAACAGTCTTCTGTAATTTTTGAGGAAGAGGCAGGGTATGGGGAAACAGATTTTTGAAATCCTTCGAAGTTTCATCATCACTTGGACACGAGCCCAAAATTTGTATTGCGAATCTTTCGGATTCTTTTGCGTCCTCTTGATGGCCATGGACGCTTAAATGAATTGCATTTTCATACACAACTCGAGATGCCTCTTGACTTAAAACGACTGCTTTGTCTTCGCGGCCAATGCCATTCTTATCCAAAAACGACTTCAGGTGATACTGTAGCTCAGAAGAATGAGTCGTTAACTTGGACCACAAGTAAAAAAGGGAAGGATTGCCGACATGCGCAGACGGTTGCTCTAGCACACTTGTTCCGACATCTTTAAGGATTCTGTCCGGTGAGGGGCAGTTGCGGAAAGCTTGATGAACAATTTTCACCGCTCTTATCAGTGAGGAAGAGGTCTCTTCAATGGTCAGTCTGCTGCGAATGACCTCCTGGACCAAATGGTGCAACCAAAGAGTACTGGACCTTTTTCTACGAAAAAGTGAAAATTTTGTCAAGGTCCCTATGACGTGTTTTTTCATAAGGGGAAGGTTGCAGCTTTGTACAGATTGACCGTCTGTTGATAGCAGTTGACCGTTGATTAATTCTTCTTGAATTTCATTTGGTGCTAGAAATGCAGCAGCTTGCACAAAACGGGATGCAACGTCTCCATATAATGACCTTTTTACGTACTCAAAGTTTAAAAGCCATGTGGTGTGCACTGCCCGCCGAGCTTGAGATTCGTATTCGCAAGGCGCTTTTGCCATCTGTTGCCTCAGCAAATTCAATCGCTGACTTTTGTATTCTTCAAGGTAACTACTAACGGAGCATTCAAGAGCTTTAATATGCGCACCAGCTTGCTCCAGAGCGAGAGGCAAAGATCCAAGCTCGCGAACTAGCTCATTTAAAGCAGCCTCCTCTTCTGCTGCATTATTGATGCCACTTCGTGCAACAAGAAAACTCTTAGCGTCGTCCTCTGGGAAGGGAGAAACTTGAAGACAACAAGACGGTTCCAGAGTTAGAGAGGCGCTGACCTCCTTTGGTTCACGCCTTGTTGTTAAAAGGATATTGCCACTTGCCTTCCTCTTCCATCGACCAAAAAAGACCTTATGCATTCCTTCAGAGAGGTTAAATTGGTCGACATCATCAAGAACCAACAGCCAGATCTTTTCCTGTTTAGAGATCCACGTTAGAACCTTGCAAAGGGTCACGTCAAACGAATTTGCATAAATCCCCAAGCTCAAAGCTAGGTCACTTACGGAATTTTCAAACTTTTTGTCATCCTCCATGGAAATCCAAAAAACACCTCCCTCGTATTCGTTTTTATATTTCCACGCAAACTGAATTGCCAATGTAGTCTTTCCACATCCTCCAAGACCACAGATGGCTGCCATTCTAACTTGCTTGCTTTTATCCAATGGAAGGCATCTTTCAAGGCTTTTTATTTCGCTTGCCCTACCTGCAAAAAACTTGTTCTGATCTGGAGCATCAAACACAACTTGTTTGAAATCACCTTCAGATGTCGGCATTCTATTCACTGTTGCGATCACGGAGTCCAAATCTCTGCGCATAGAAATGCTTTTGTCCTTGAAAGCTTTGCAAAGGATTTTAACTTCCTGTGATGTTTCCTTCATCTCATCTCGTGCCATGTCTTGAATGTCCTTGAGCGTTTCACAAGTTGTCTCTAGTATAGACTGTTTTTCTTGAACCAACGCCACAGCCCTGTCGAGCTCGGTCTTAAAAAGGTTAAGAGTGACAGGGATCTTCGTACTTTGTACTTTGCAGTCTAAGAAGTCGGCGGAGAGTTGCTGAACTTCTTTGTGAAACGTTTTAAGAAGGGTATTATCGAGCGGTGTGCCAAGACAAATTTCCAGCCCTGCATGAAAATTATCATTATTAAATTTAAGAAATCGAGAGTGGTTCTGCGTTGTCTGTACTCTTATCGATAACGATATTCGTGATCAAAGTGGTCAAAATGTTGTGGACTCACGAGGCGCAGCCTAGCGAGTCCACAAAAAAACTCTTATCGACAACGGCAAATTAGCCAATCAGATTGCGAGATTAAAAACTATTGTGGTAAAAAGATTAATTCGAAAGTAAATGTTACCTTAAGGTGTGACAGTCTTGGCTACAGCTATGAGACTTGTTGCTAAGCGATTTTTTTATCAGTATAACTTTTAGACTCGTGTTTTGAGGGACTTTGTACGCTGATGGGGCAAAATGTATCACGATGACCTCATCAGTTTCATTGCACGACCAAATTTCGTTACCACAATTGTAAGATATCTCTTAGTGAGTGTTGCCTCCCCTGACGGTTGGCCTTCCTTTAACCCTTTCACCCCCGTGGGGTTCCCCATTGACGAGTAAAATCGTCTGGCGTTAGACAGAGTAAAATCTATAAGTGGCACTCTTGGGAGTGAAAGGGTTAATGGGGACATAGTTTTTGAGTGAATCTAGCTGTTGTTAAGCCTTTCACCCCCGTGGGGTTCCCCATTGACGAGTAAAATCGTCTGGCGTTACACAGAGTAAAGTAATTTCCGTGTACTGACAAGTAGAATAGAAACAAACACAGTATCATGGTTGCCACAGCCACAGTTTTTCGAAATTCCCTGACGTCCCCTGGATTCTCCCTGCCAAATGTTAAATTTGCCAACTAACTAAATTTACAATTGACCAACTAATTGACCAATTGACCCACCAATTCTACCTTTTCACAAATAAGTCCTAATTATGGCCTCCAACCTCCTCTCACAGCCATCCTCTCTACCCATTCACTTAGGCTTTCAGCAAGTCACATGTAGTGTACATGACTGTTGATAGTTTAGGACCTTACATAACATAAAAAAGAGGATTGATTTCCGTATAAAAATAACAACTTTCTTTAATTTTCCAGACATGTTTCGACGGTACATCCGTCATCTTCAGTGTTACATATTTTGAAATCGCCGTTGAATTTAAAGCGCGCGCGATCTTACAAACTTCGTTACATTGCGTTGTCAATATTGCGTATTAAATCAAAACAGAACAAAACAAACATTTTTAAATGAGTGACGCTTAGTTCCTTACAGGGAGAGAGTCAGGTTAATGTGTTTCACCTGCTGGTTCAGATCGGGCTTCTCCCATTTTATATACATGGATTCCTTAAGCTTCACTTGGTACTTAGTGGCTGCAGAGTCCAGGATCTCAAAGCAATCCGGTGTGCAGGACGCCTTACAAAACTCTGAACTCTGCAGATGTTTAAAAACGTTCGAAGATCTGTCTGAAAGTAAGTGCTCGCGAACTCGTGTGGAGAAGTGTCGGCTGGTTTCACCAACATAACAAGCATTTCAACTTGCACACGAAAATTTATAGACCACACACGTGCGAAGCCCTACAGGGACAGCATCATTAACATTAAAAGCACTTACTTTCAGACAGATCTTCGAACGTTTTTAAACATCTGCAGAGTTCAGAGTTTTGTAAGGCATCCTGCACACCGGATTGCTTTGAGATCCTGGACTCTGCAGTCACTAAGTACCAAGTGAAGCTTAAGGAATCCATGTATATAAAATGGGAGAACCCCGACCTCAACCAGCAGGTGAAACACATTAACCTGACTCTCTCCCTGTAAGGAACCAAGCGTCACTCATTTAAAAATGTTTGTTTTGTTCTGTTTTGATTTAATACGCAATATTGACAACGCAATGTAACGAAGTTTGTAAGATCGCGCGCGCTTTAAATTCAACGGCGATTTCAAAATATGTAACACTGAAGATGACGGATGTACCGTCGAAACATGTCTGGAAAATTAAAGAAAGTTGTTATTTTTATACGACTATCTATATTGTTGCTGCTATCTAGACCTTTAGGATTGATTTCCTTGAGAACCCAACATCAGCTTGTGGTTCAATTTCACTTTCGCCCGACTTGTCTCATAAACATAAACTTTAACTGACTCAGAGTGAAATTCCCTGACTTTTCCCTGATTTTTCCCTGACATTTTCCTGACCTGTGGCAACCATGACTGTGTTGCCCGAGACTTAGCTTGGACGTCACGTGACATTGTTAAGTTGTATGTTTCCGATGGGAAATTTTATCCGTCCACATCGGCGGATTACAACTACTAGATCAGCTTCTATTGACCTACCGTGATTCCTCCACAAATTCAGCGTACCAAGTACTCTAGTTTCATCGATAGGTAGAACTCGAAGATTTTTAACTAGAGCCTCCATGAGATCAAAGCAGGTATCGTAGTGCTTTTCCGTCCAGTCTGTGAAGTTGCAATGTGCCCATTTATTACGCACATTGGACCTAACATCATCAGCCAACTTTTGGACGGAGGTGAAGGGCAAAGCTCCACAGAGAACGGAAAGAGCTGCTGAAGAATCGAAGCTCTGGTCAAACGCATTGAACTGCGCCATAAAAGGTTTCATGAACAGCTTGGCCAAGGATACTTCGTCCTTTACACAGTAGTCGTAGCTATGTGCTTTGTTACCGTAGAGTGTAGCGTTACTGTTGATGCTTCCGTAGTTCAAATGAACTGCTGTTGTTGGATACGTTTTATGGTGAGCTCCAAACGTTTGCTTGTCTAAGCCAAAGTTTCGCACAGTTTGCTGGTAGAAGGGTGTCATTTCGCTCTTAATTTTGTCCCTGAGGCATGGAATGAGAACCTCGTGAAGAGCAATTCCCACCACTACCCACCTACGCTGCTCCTGGGATGTCCCGGATGAGGAAGCCATGGTTCAACGCTTGCTATAGTTACAAGCACCCTATGAATATCGAAGCAACACTAGTTATTCAAGTATTATGTAGTATTGTGTATCCTGATAAAGTAAGGTCTTAACGAAGCCTTTTTCATTGTTTCTTAATTGAAGAAAACAAACACACCAAAAAATCTTAAGAGATGGACATTATGAACTGTTTCGCATGCAGCCTCGTTCCCAGTCAATAGCGAACAGTAGTGAAAAAGTCTTTTGGGAATTTGACGCTATTATCATGCAAAACTTGAGCTACATACTTCTACTGTTTTTTAACACGACCGTCTGATCACGTGAGTGCAATCAAAGAATTGTGGGCTCATATGCTCCCGTCAAAGAGATGAGTGTGAATGATATATATGAAATAAATCACATATGAACTGTGGGAAGGAAATGAAAATATATATGTGTATACTTATTCCAAGTTCGAGTGAGGCCTAACACTTCTGTGGAGTTTTTATGCCCAATTATTCCATCAGAGATCAACCCTAGTACTAGAATTGGGCCCACACCAGGACAGAGAATAAATCTGACCAGGGTGGGATTTGAACCCACGGCCTTCGGATTAAATCACCGTTGCTCTACCAACTGAGCTACAAAGGCCAGAACGGAAGCAGGTCGTGGGTATGTGAGATGTTATTCACAAGGACAAATTCGGATCGGCCCAAGCCTAATTTAGGTAATCGTTGGAACTTGAACTCGAACTTGGAATCATTACTCTCAATATGCTACTGAAGGACAACAACTAACGATTACCTAGGTCATGGGTATGTGAGGTGTTATTCACAAGGACAAATTCGGCTCGGCCCAAGCCTAATTTAGGTAATCGTTGGAACTTGAACTCGAACTTGGAATCATTACTCTCAATATGCTACTGAAGGACAACAACTAACGATTACCTAAATTAGGCTTGGGCCGAGCCGAACTTGTCCTTGTGCATAACATCTCACATACGCACGGCATGCTCCCGTTCTGGCCTTGTAGCTGAGTCTGTAGAGCAGCGGTGATCTAATCCGAAGGTCGTGGGTTCAAATCCCACTCTTGTGAGAGTTTTTCTCTGTCGTGGCGGTGGGTTCAAATCCCACCCTGATCAGAGTTTTTCTCTGTCCTTGTGTGGGCCCCGTTTCCAATACTAGGGTTGATCTGTGCTGGAATGAATTGGACATAAAAACTTCACAGTAGTGTTAGGCCCGACTCGAACTTGGAATCATTACTCTCAATATGCTACTGAAGGACAACAACTAAGGATTACCTAAATTAGGCCTGGGCCGAGCCGGATTTGTCCTTGTGAATAACATCTCACATACCCACCTCCTGTTCCCTTTCTGGCATTGTAGCTCAGTCCGTAGGGGTGATGTAGCAGCTGATCCAAAGATTACCCGCCATTGGTTTGCAACCCTGACCCCAAACAATAGCTAAGACAATAGAAATAATGACATACCATTGTTTCCTGCAAGGGTTGCAAACCAATGGCGAGTAATCTTATTTTTAACCTGCGATCAGGCTCTATTTTAGTTTCGCGTGCTACGTAATGTGGAGTTGGCGAAACGAAAAATAGAGCCTGACCAAATTCCTCTTCGAAATTCCTTCCGCCCACCTTTGTTGATTGATTGACATGTCCTTCATCGGCCAATCAAATTTACTTCCATTACACCAATACACGCGTGGACGGCAGATTCACGCTATTTTGTTTTGACCAAAGTTAATTACCGTGGGAGGAATATTATAAACGAATTCGAAAGTTACCGTTGGCTTTAATTTGAGAAAAACACATTTAAAGCATGGGGAATGTTTTCGACGACTATATTGCGGCAAAGGCCGGTGTAATTCTCC
The DNA here is from genome assembly GCF_036669925.1 of Montipora capricornis. Classification (NCBI taxonomy): domain Eukaryota; kingdom Metazoa; phylum Cnidaria; class Anthozoa; order Scleractinia; family Acroporidae; genus Montipora; species Montipora capricornis. The sequence continues at coordinate 36,797,383 of NC_090889.1, read as the reverse complement.
CTCCGATCTTCACTGAATATGCAATCTTTCAAGCTTGACATCTTAATTTGTAATTGAGATAACCTAACATTTTGTCGTTGGACGGTTTGGCAATAGATTTTTAAAGAAAAAAAAGAGAAACACATTGTTCCTTTAACGTGTTTGCCCATGAAGGTTTCTTTGGTGATTTTTTCGGGTAATATCTTCAGTTGCAGTGTATTTCTAGAATTGCGCGCAGTAAAATCATGATACGTTTGGCTGTTAATTTTTTTGATAGAGTACGAACAGTAAGATGGACTCGCAAAGTTTGTTTTATTGTTGTACAATTGATCTCTCTGGAAACAAGCCATTTTAGTTTCTGGAGTGTGAGTTTTAAGTTAAATCAACTGGAAATATTATGAAGTGTGCAAAAAAACCGTGTCATGTACAGTAAATAAATAAAGCCGTTTGATACACAGATATTCAAAACATGCATTCGTGTAACTTGCGATTTTATCAGCATCTCCTCCTGTTGATATATATGTCCCTTGTCTCATCCAGGAAACCAATATGCATCGGCTTTCATTGCCATTTGAAAGAACCAGCTATTTAGCGGCTTTCAAAACATCAGGGAAGTTCGTGCCAAAGTACCTTCAACCCCATGGCCACAGAGCTCGACAACGGAATCGCTAATTTCACTCGTTCCAGAGATTAAAACCCGATTCTGGACAAGTTATGAGATATTTCAGATGGCATATCTCCATTTATACAAATAAAATCAAGTTGCACCGTCCACGGCATTGTAAGAACAAAAGGGAGCAAATTTCTTCGTACACTTATGGCGGATTAGTCTCGAGCACTTCGCGAGAGCTCCGCGCAATCACGATGGAATTTTCACTTCCGGCGTTTCAACAGCCAATCAGATCACGAGTTTGGTCGGCCAAAATTTGGCCGACCAAACGGAATTCTTGAGAGACTTTTGGTCAGGCCCAATTTTAGCGAGCGACGACATAAGAGAACATATGGGCGAAGCTAAAAATGGGCCTGATCGCAGGTTATCTTATTTTTGGCATTTTGGAGTATGTCATGTCCACGAAAGTTATTTTTAGACGAGCGGAAGTCTTTGTTCTAGCGGAAGTCTGTCTTCCGAGACGTCCGCATGCAGGCCAACCTCGGTCTGATGTTTGAAAGAAAATAAATATTAATCAGCCTTCCACGTACGCCGCCATTTTCTAATTTCACTAAAAACCTGTGAGCGAGGCAAGACTGCATGCGGACGTCTCGGAAGACAGACTTCCGCTAGAACAAAGACTTCCGCTCGTCTAAAAATAACTTTCGTGGACATGACATATCCCGGCCAACGCCCTGAGCCTCCCTCTCTGTCCCCTCATTTTCTCTTGATCAGATACTTTTATGGTTTAACATCAAATGATGACTTCACTGATGACTTAAAAGTCATTAACATTAACCAAAACGCACGCATAATGGACATCCAGTTAGTACCTAATTTAGAGGTTATGCCCAGCCGCGCTAGCAGCTTCCCTTCCATATTTGCGGAAACTGATACACATGTCTATACCATGCAGTTCGACCAATCTCAGTCTTTCTCTTACTAAGAAACAGATTCTGATAAACTTAAGCCATTAGTAACCAAATAAATGAAGCGTCCGCTCGAAACGGTTGACATAAAAGACATTGAGGCAATCTCTCTCCCGGCTGAACGAGCAACCAAACGCGACGAATAGGTCACTTGACTTTCTAAACTGGCGGTTTGAAGACTGTAACACTTCAAAAACAAGACCAAGTACATTTACACTTGTTCAGCAACAGGTGACACTGAATAGTGACTTCCGGGATTGTCTTGCAAAGATTCCTTACTTTCGGTGGCGTTGTTATGACTGACAAGATAAAATAAACTAAACCATCAAGTCAAGTCCGTTACTGTGTAGGTGTACTCCCTTATTTCTCTCAAATTTCCTTCGTTTTTTATTATTATAGATCTGAATTCCCAGTTAAAAAGCTACTGAGAAGCGAAAAATCACGGCTCAGTTGTTCCGTTCGAGTGCCTAAGTACAGATACCGGACACCAAGAAGAGCGCGTCTCTGAACGTACCTCACGGTCACGAAGGGACTGAAAGTCGATGGACTACAAGTTACTGGTGTCATGCTCTAAAATCTCTCTATGCTGGGAGCAGGCCAATGTCGAGGGGCCATAGAAATAACATATTGTTTTTTTTCATGTGCTCATTCTTTAAATTACATGTACCCCAACATAGAAATCATATCGCAGTTAATTAGAACGTGACAGTGAAAACGCCAAAGCCATGGTCTCAAATCCCACTGAAGACTTGACATTTTCCCAGAATAATATAGCGTTCATAACTGCGAAAATTATCTCTATCTTGAATAAGTCATGTTCCAATTATCCGTGTTCCCAGGGTCTACGACTATTTTGGTCAGCGGTGAAATAAATTTTAAAAAAGCCCCACGGGTCCAACGCGGGGGTTCTGGAGTAAAAATGTGTCCCAGTCGGAAGTGTCACGCCAGGCCTGCGTGTGGTGAAAACACTGAGCCCCAGTATGTATTCGCATGTACACATCACACGATATGTATGTACAAATCACAAAAGCTCTGGTCATTTGTAATCAAGAGAGTATTAAACAAAGGACTTTTGAAAGTTAACCCAATTGTGAGTGTTTGTCGAAAACATTCAGGATAGATATTTGAAACCGCACGGGTCAGCCCTGTTGTCTACGGTCATTGGTGAAGACAATTTAACCAAGATAGCAAAACAGTGAACCTCATCTAATCTCAAATCAACCGGCTGGGTAAATCATGCATTCACAAGTGTATCTTACTCGAAACTGAAACAGAAACGGGCAAAGTTATGATGCATTACATCCCCTTGTTAACTGTTAATTGAATTTATAGGTTAAATCAAAGATAGCTACCCGGCTTTTTCCTCCCTTAGGGCAACAAAGGGGATGTTAACAAGGAGGACGAAAGATCATCCTCCTCCTGGTACCATGTTTACTGTATTCAGTTTTCAGTCTTTTGATGCAAAAGGCTGTACAAGTTGGCCCTAGCACTAACATCTTTGTGGCGATAGGAACTTCCTACTTGCGAGATAAGAAGATCTTGGCACCAGGAAAATAAAAAAAAAACGCCGCCGGGCGCTGGGTGAACAGCCTCTACATTGACCAATTGCTTTAGGACAGACTGTTTAAAAACATGTAAACATTGAACCCTAACCCTGACCAAAATTGCTTCATGCAAACTAGAGGGAAACTATAAGTTGTTTCGCCGTTTGGGGTGGGAGCTTATAGGAGTGATCTTATGTTACCCCAAGTTGGGTTACCGGTGTAAAGTGCATTCGGTGAGTTTAAAGCCGCACTACGAAGTTTTGAAGACACAGAACGAGCCAGAATAACCACCGCAGATGACTCGATTATGAAGGCTGAAAATAATAACAATAAGTCAAGCTAAAACGTGGCAATTCCCTTACTCGACTGCAATTTCACAGTCAAACAAAGCAGCTGACGACTGGATATCCATTTCACACAAAAAGCCTATAAATCGAAAAGTATTAATTTAGTGTGGACAGTCGCCACAGCAAGATGAATTCATTTCCAAAATAAGCAACCGCAGCTGGCCAAAAAAACGCATGACAAACAAGACAAATGATTGTTATAACTCAATCGCTGTTGGAGATTTTGCCGAAAATCGCAGATTCGAGCTTATCAAAAAGCTTTCAAAATCTTATCTGGCCAAAGAGAACCTAAACTGTGCCAAACATTGCTTACAAGTGCATTCGTTGCAAATAGGCTGATACCAGTAGACCTGATGATTGTGAGGTAGAAAAAGTAGAAATAGGAATACTGATAAACGCGCAACTAGACCATAACATTACATAAGATTAAGAGTTATGTTTTCGGTTAAAATTATGGAAGTTATCTTGTTTAATTTTACAGCTATGTATTACGTCTGCACATAGCTAGACACCATTTACACATGTCAGTGGTCACAGAAGATTTTACATTGAGTTGTAATACATATGTATAATTTTCAAGTAGAAACACACAGTTTTGAGTTTGCATTACATGTTTCAGATGACCAACGTCCATCGTCAGTTGCAAATACAAATGAACCGCTAGTCGGTGTGATATAAAAGATAGCTAAATAGGAAGTATGAATACTAAATAACAACGTGAATATGGGGCACTAGAAAATACAATGATAGAAAAATAATGTGTATTTGACACAGAAAAAATAAAATGAAAGTGTTAAATTGAGATGATTAACTTGCTTGTTGGTTTTCCCAACCTATGTGTAAGGCCTCCTTGATTTTCTGTTGAAAAGGCGTGGAGGCGGTGTCAAGGATTCAAAAGCAAGCCTCTGAGCACAAATCTCTGCATGTTTCTGACCCATAAATGTGCTGAAAGATGTGTGAGTTCTTATAGGATGTTAAATGTTCAAGAACACGTGTAGCAAGATGTCGGTTTGTCTCGCCGACATAGCAGGCGCTACAGCGCTACATTCAGAGATTTGTGCTCAGAGAATTGCTTTTCAATCCTTGACACCGCTTGCACGCCTTTGTAACTGAAAATCAAGGTGGCCTTACAAATAGGTTGGGAAAACCCCTCGTTAAACAAGCAAGTTAATCATGTCAATTTAACACTTCATTTTAATTTTCCGTGTCAAATACCCATTGTTTTCTATCATTGTATTTTCTAGTGCCCCATATTCACGTTTAGTTCCGTAAGGCTGTTATAGCCGGGGAGTGGCTTGTGAGGCTGGGCTCTCACAACCTCTCGAAATGCTCCCAATGGGGTGCGACTCTAAGAGCCTCTGTCAGCTAAGTCCAACTTCTGGCCTCCGCGTGGCGGAACTGGCACCAACGACAGAAGAAGGGGCGAAGGCGAAGCCACTGGCGCCTTAAAACCACTTGACCAGGGTAGATGGGCTTTTAGCCTGTGAAGGCAGCCCATCTAGGGGAAGGTAAACCCTGATTTCAAACCTCCGCTGCTTTACGGCTATACCTGATCTCAGGAAGGTTTCAGGAGTAAACCTTGAGGACAAATCCGGAGTGGAGCCCCTAAGGCGGATGTCATGTGCTCAGCACTTCCTTCCGGCAGCTTCTGCAGTGGAACTAGCCCCAAGTTGTATTGGTTCTTCCTTTCCCTTGGACCCAGTCAGTTACACCGAGAGGGGGACACTGTCGTATGGGCGGTCCAGCGTCTCCTTGTCTTCCTACCCAGGCCTTAGGGCAAACTGGAGAGGGCACTCCAGCGGTGTCACAAGACTCCGGCACAACACTGGACGAAGAAGTTTACCGGTTCTAAGCTCCGACTGATTGGCGTAAGAAGGGGCGCCAGGGGTCTTGTTCGACGGTGGGGGAAGCCCTCGCAGCTTCATTGGGTGGCTACCACCCGCCTCAGGCTGGGCAGCCCCCAGCCACTAAGATACCGCCCCGTCATTGCTTGCCTGCTCTACTGGGTGCGTAGAGCTTAGGGGACCCTCCCGACAAGCGAGCAAGTACTTGCACCAAGCAGTCAAAAACAAAAAACTACGAAGACTCCAGCTCTTTGAATCGCAAGCTGGAACATTCGCACCCTGTGCCCTGGGGTCTCCGCTGACCTTCCACTAATGGACGACTCCTGCAAGACTGCCATCATCACCAAGGAGCTGAAACATCGACGTCGCCTGTCTCAAGGAAACCCAGCTGGCCGACAATGGGTCACTAATGGAAAGAGACTACACCTTCTTCTGGCAAGGCCTGTCGCAGGACGAGCCGAGGCAGTACGGCGTAGGTTTTGCCGTGAGGAACTCACTGATTGCCACCACAGAAACCCCCTCCGGAGGGTCATTGAGAATTCTTGCCCTTTGCAGGAAAACGTCGGCGGGCTTTGTGAACATCATATCCGCCTACCTGATCTCCACCCCAGAAGCCTAGGATCAATTCTACGAGGCTCTGCAGGAAACACTATCTGGAATCCCTAGTTCCAAGGGCATATATTTGCTGGGCGATTTCAACGCTCGCGTTGGGACCAACTGGCAAGCATGGCCTACCTGCGTCGGCCACTTTGGCTTCGGCAAGATGAATGAGAACAGGCAGAGGTTGCTCGAACTCTGCTGTCACCACGGCCTCTGCATCACCAACAGCTACTTTAAGTGTAAGGAACTGCACAAAGTGTCTTGGAGACACCCTTGGTCCCGCCACTGGCACCAGCTAGACCTCGACATCACTAGGAGAGCGTACCTCAGCAGTGCCCTCCACACAGAAGCTATCACAGCACTGACTGTGACATGGACCATTCGCTTGTTGCAAGCACGATCAGGCTGAAGCCCAGAAAGACCCAACATGGCAAGACCAAGGGTCACCCCCGCATCAACGCCTGTGGCACTTCCGACCCCGTTAAGACTCAGAGCTTCGCTGACAGCCTCCAGGAGAAACTTGCTGCACAACCAACAACCAACAACCCGGATGCCAAATAGTCTCACCTCCGTGATGCCATCTACAACTCAGCCATGACTGCATTCGGCAAGAAAGAACGCAAAAATGCTGACTGGTTCGAAGCCTGCTGGGAAAAAAAGCAGCCAGTCACAGATGCCAAGAGGAAAGCGATGCTGGCTTACAAGCAGACCCCTTCCCCAAGCACACGCAACGCCCTTCGAGCAGCTAGGAGCAAGGCCCAGCAGACCGCCCGCCACTGTGCCAACGAGTACTGGCAGAACCTATGCACCAAAATCCAGCTAGCAGCGGACTGTGACCACGCAAACGGGATGTATGAGGTCATCAAAACTGCCACTGGCCCTACGAGCGTCAAAACAGCCTGCTTAAATCAAAGACTGGCTAGGTCATCACTGATGAGAGCAGGCAGCTATAGCATTGGGTGGAGCATTATCTCGAGCTCTACTCAATCCAGAACATCGTCACAGACACTGCCCTCAACTCCTTGCCTGGGTTGCCAGTCATAGAAGAGCTGGACAACACGCCGACACTGGAAGAGCTCAGCATAGCCATCGATGGTCTAGCCTGTGGCAAGGCACTGGGGAAGGACGGTATCCCGCCGGAAGTTTTGAAGCTTGGGAAGCAAACCATCCTGCAACCGCTTTATGAGCTCTTCTGCCTGTGATGGGGCAAGGTCACATCCCCCAAGACGTGAGAGATGCCAACATAGTCACCCTGTACAAGAACAAGGGTGACCGTAAGGATTGCAACAACTATCACGGCATCTCTCTTCTGAGCATCGTTGGCAAAGTCTTCGCTTGGGTCACCTTGACCCGCCTGCAGAGCCTTGCTTCGCAAGTCTACCTCGAGTCACAATGTGGCTTCAGAGCCGGGAGGTCCACAGTGGACATGATCTTCTCCCTCCGTCAGCTGCAGGAGAGGTGTCGAGAGCAGCAGCAGCAGCCATTGTTCCTCGCCTTCGTGGACCTCCCCAAAGCTTTTGACTTGGTGAGCAGAAGTGGGCTCTTCAAGATCCTCCAGAAGATTGGCTGCCCTCCAAAGCTCCTGCCGATCATCACCTCCTTTCACCAGGACAGGCAGAGTACGGTCTGCTTCGATGGGGCCACCTCCAATGCCTTCCCAGTCAGCAGTGAAGTTAAGCAGGGCTGTGTCCTTGCTCCAACCCTGTTCGGGATTTTCTTCTCGATGCTGCTCCAGTATGCCTTTGTAGACTGCACAGAAGGTGTGCGGACGAGACGACTACTTCGAGACGAGGATGCCACTACTACATATTCACATTGTTATTTATTATTCATACATCCTATTTAGCTATCTTTTATATCACACCGACTAGCGGTTCATTTGTATACGCAACTGATGACAGATGTTGGTCATCCAAAACATGTATTGCAAACTCAAACTACATATGTATTACATATGTCTGCTGCTAGTTCGGAAATATGTACAATTATCATTTGTAAACAATTAAGATTTCGGAGAAATGAGATCAAGTGGGGGTGCTATCTCATGTTACCCCAAGGTGGGTCACTGCGCAAAGTGCCTCTTTGTAAAAAAGTTCCCGTATGTCACTCTTCGGTAAAACGATAAGCATGGCGTGCGTTCCTTTTTAGTAGTATACACCTTTTTTTTTCCAAATAGGCCGCCTTGATGCCTCGTTCAAGGCAAAATATCTTCTTTTGAATTTTAAGCTCAAGAACGAGGCAATCAGGGCTAATTTGAATAAAAACAAGAGAATATTTAAATGGCGGCCATTTTGGAAAAAAGGTGTATAAATAACCCCACTCAGCTTTCCTCCATCATGTGCACTGATCGAAGTCCAACAGGACCTTCGTACTCGTTCTATGTAAACAGCAAACAGCCCCAAATCATGAGAACATTCTCTTGCTCTTATTTTGGTAGATCAAACAAAAACCAAAGAAACTTAAAAAAAAAAAAAACAGCATAACAACTAAGCACACGGGTTGGGTGTAAACAAAGGCATTCAGTGCAACCGCATTGGACCACTTTTAGCTCATGGGTGACGTAATCAGGAATGAGCTTTAGGAAGTGTGGATTCCGATAGCTCTCACTCACTCCATTCCAATTAATCGATTTATTAAACTTCGATTTGACATTTTCCTATAAGTCCCGTGCCAAGTATTACGTTTGTCCTAGCTTACCATTCAACCAACCTTTTCGTAAATTCCGGTACAGAATCAAGTGGTACGGAGTGTTCCGAAAAATTCAGTACGACAATTTCGGTCAACCTCTGGAGGTGGTCCTTTTCTCACGTACATGAATTAAGAAACTTATGTTCGGTTTTCTTGAATTACAACAATTGACGTTTGTTTGCGGCCCACTCGTCGGCCTTTTTCTTTCTTAATTTTCGTAATGAAAAGAGAATGAAAACTCTTTGAGTACATTATTTTCAAATTGACAGTAATCACATTCTACAGACATTCTGCAGGTCAAATAATATTTTTACTCTCTAATACGGGGTCAACTTCTCTGCCTGCATTGAAAAACATTTAACGGTAATTTCCTCGCAAAGGAAAGAAAAACAGAAGAAAACTATTTTTATCTTTATCATTGCGATCGATTAGCAAAAAAAAAAAATGTCGATTTCATCAGCTTGTTTGTGCTGAAATTCCCACAGCGCTGTGCTCAAGAATTTTGTCCATCAATAGAAGAGATGAGCTCTTCTGAATTAAACGAAACATTAAAAAATCGCAACTTGGTTTTCACATATGTCGAACTCTTTTAGCCATGGGGTGTAAGTGCACGTTCGGCAACACTACTTTAATTTTGCTGATTGGTAAACATGTAGATTATATCGGCTAATCTGTGTCTGTTGATTTCACTAATAACCTCTTTCGTCTCTTGTAATTTATTCGCGCAATTTTTGATTTTCGCTCCACTTTTCTTTTAAAAAATTATATCTGTATGAAAAATATAAAAGCGGAAGGCGCCATTGTGTTAGGTGAGAGGGGAAAAAAGCTGAAAAGCCTTTTCAAATCCTCATGTCATTTAACAGCCGCACCGGAAAAAACTGGATGAAACACGAAAATAAACAGGTCTGTTGGAAGTGTGCTTGCATTTCAACAAATGAGCCCCAAATTTGGCAAGAATTTGTGACACTGATGAATAATAAAGCAGTTTCTATTTCCAAAACGATGGAATTAACCTCGTCACTGAGGCGAGTGAATTTTTGACTTTGCAGAAACAATGGCCAACCTCAAGAGTTAACGATTATGATTTTTGTATTGAATTCGCACATTTCTTGAGCACTTTAATAATGCTTGAAATAAAAATAAAAAAAACAAATTAACAACAACAATCCGATGTCTTGCCGTCATTTTATCGCAGATGTATCCACTTGTTAGTAACACGCAAGGTAACTTTATCACAGGCGGCCGCTGAAATCGATGTCACTTTTCGATTTTGCGACTTACTTGATTTACTTGTGCAGCCAAAAGAACAATAGAAAAATTAAACGTAGCCAAATTCTCCCAAAATGTTTTTCGCTGATGGTAACTTTTTATATTCGCGTCACAAAATTTTGTTGTTGATGGCAAATTTGTTATTCTCTATCGACACTTCCTAAAAACTTCCTGTGCTCTTCCTTGAAACTGTGTGATATTATTTCTTCACTTTTGCATCAATAGTTGCTTTGCATACGGCACGCTAACAAAATCTGTACCATGGTTAATTCGCATTTTTGAGCATGTTTCCAGCACCAGGTCGTATATTTTAAGGTTGCCCATCCAGATACTAACTCCACCGGGCTTAACTTCAATCAACGTTGTCGAGGAAACTGTCCGACGCTCAGAGTAGACGCTTAAACCTGCTGTGAAAAAGAAGTTGAACTTCATGTCAGCCTCAAAGCCAATGCTTCTCGATTCCTATTTATTTCCTTCAATCTTTCTGGTTTTAGTTAGTATTTTACATATTACGTCCTGGAAAACAAAACGCAGTTCAGTTGACAGTTATGGAATAAAGCAAGTCAAGTTACTGCACTACCACTCGTACTCAATAGGTACCTATTTTTTACCTTGGTTTCGAGTTTCATGTCCGGCCAAATTTATGCAGTGCGTGTTATAGGTGTTATACTAAGGGACGATTTGACATTATTTTTACGACACCTTTGTGTTGATGAGAACGGAGAAATCGCACCATCCGCCAGTAAGTTAAACACTAACGGGATTATCAAAGCACTGTTTGATTGCAAATCGATCCTTTGTTGTTGTACGGCAATTCATAATTTTAAAAGACAACCGATGTATTAACCTGATGGATCAATAGCCGCCTGGGATACTCGCCTTAGAACATGGGTTTAATACACTACTCAACGTAATACGACCGCTCCAGTACGATTTGCTTTTGCGGTGCGGGAATGGCAGTTCGTCCAGATCCAGTGGGGTTTCCAAGTGGTATACTTCCTGTGTGCATAACCGCTTGAGCGAAAAGCTCGCATGTCTCCCTCGTCATGCGGAAATGACTTTAAAATTCGTCCCAAAAATATGTGGGTAAAGGGCCTTCAAAATTCCTTCGGGGACTCTATTTCAATTTCTTCTCGTATAACTGCTCACGTTGCTGAAATAAATAATGTCGCAGTCATCGAATAACCAGTTTTCTCAGAGTCGTCAAACAACTCCATGGCAATAAAAGTGTCGTGGGGTCAGCCATATTCCAGTATTGTTATCGAGTTTGGATTTGGCGTCAAATCATGGACTCGACTGCCTGCCTGTATGGCAACCGGAAAAAAACAAATGGTATGCGCTCCTATCTTTGGAAGGTTTTAGGGAGTAGAAGAGAGGAGTTGCTTTTTCTCAGTAGGTCTTCGAGTGTAAGGTAGAAAAGTCTCTGTTACGAGCCTAGGAAGGCCCATCAGGCCGGCACTTACGGCTCCGGTTTCCGTAGCATGAAGCGACTAGGAGTATTTCTACTCCCCCCTGGATGTGATGCTAGTCCATCGTAGGGTTACCCCCAGCATTTTCGCCGGTACCCATTTATACACCTGGGCGGAGAGAGGCATCATGAGAGTAAAGTGTCTTGCCCAAGAACACAACACAATGTCCCCGGCCAGGACCCTGACCCGGGTCTTCGAGTGTAATGGTGTTCAATTTTGGTGGACTAAGATGTAACGCGGACATTTTTGCGTTCCCTCCTGAAACAAAATATTTGAAAATGGTAAGTTAATACCGTTAAGAAGACACCGTGCGAAAAATGAACGTAAAATTCACGAGAGCGACCAAAAATTGCCGATTATCAATCGCCTTGGTTTATTTCGACGGATGCAGAGGATTTGTGTTTCCACCGGGAGGAAGAACGTAACCGGGAATGAATGTCGTATCATCTGCAAACGTAGGGAGGCATCTCATTGTGTTGTAAGGCATTGATTTCGTTTAAAACTTACAGACTTATACCATGTGTTTATTCATTTATTTATTTATTTATTTATTTATTTATTTATTTATTTATTTATTTATTTATTTATCGAAACTGTTTTAGCAGTTCCGTAACGTTTTTGTTTTTGAAAATACAGGATTTTGACTTTCCGAAGTGTCACTTTTCGTGACACCATAATATAAGAGAAACTGGAGCGTACAAATTTCATGCTTTGGCTTAGATGTTTGCGACTCTTCACAGAATGAGTACGGAAATTTTTATGGTTGAAACATCCCGTGCGATTCAAATTTCTTTGTGGCGATTCCTTGGGATTTATATCATATTTACACTCTTTTTGCGCTATTTCTGAGGAATAATTTGAAACGCCTTCAAGATTCATTCAAAGATTGACGCTCCCAGGGGAGATCTACAAAGCCCTGATCCAGGTCCTGATCGGTTTACAAGTAACCCGCAAGTGATTTCCAGATGACAGTTTCTCAACAAAGGGAAAGGAATGTATGGCTCGTTTCAGCAGACGCTCGTGGGAGAGGAACGCGTGGCGAATTCCTAAGAGCGTCTGGGTGGGAGGCTATGACCCAGTAGGTCTTAGCTTTCGTAGTAAATAACAAGAACTTTTAGTAAATTTTCAGCTCCGACTATTGCATTTCTAGCTTTTTGATTGGCTAAAAAACTCCGACTATGAGCCAATAGTCGTAGTTTTACGTCATATGGAAAATAATGCGCCAAGATGCTCTTTCCGGACGCTTTGTAAAATTGTGGAAATAAAATCGGCGGCAAAACCCGGTTTGAGAATTTACTAAAACAATTATTCCATTCGCCCTTGTTGGATATGAAGTGATTATAACAAACTCGCGCTACGCGCTCGTTGGTTATTTTATCACTTCATATCCAACTCGGGCTCATGGAATAATTGTTATATAAACAGTGGTAATTACGGGAAAGAAACCCGGGAAAACGTACCGATAGTCAGAGATTTGGGCGCTTTGATGTTGTCTCCATACACAAACACAACGCCCTTCCAGTTACATGCTTTGAGTGTTGTGTGACTGAAAAAATGACAGTGACATTCGTCGATACTGTAATATATTAGCCTAGTTTTCATATGTAGGGAAAATCCCAGACGATCGGGGATTTCGCAGTTTCCCGACCGTCTCAGGTTTTGCCGACATATCGGAAAATCGCCAGACGCTTGTGCTAGACTCTCCCGAGTGACTTTGGCGGAAAATGGAAAGTGCACCAAAATTGAAACATGCCGCAGGATTGGTAACGGGCTGAAAACCATCGCCGACGTCCCTGAAAGTACAAATTTGAGTTTTCATATGCCGGGAATAATCGCCGACGATCGCAAAAATCTGGGACACGTCGGGAAAATAGAAAGCTTTCGTCGGGAAAGGATTCGTCCCCGACCATCCCAGATTATCGGGGATGTCTTCATTAGTCGGCAAAATCTCGAATGGTCAAGAAATTCTGCGAAATCCCCGATCGTCTGAGATTTTCCCGACATATGAGAACTAGGCTTTACTAAATATTGGCACGGAAACTAAAACTAGGATCTTTCCAATAACGAAAAACTCAGTCTGTTAACCCTGTGGTTGCAACCACTAAAAATGTTATGCATGAATTATTTTGTCAGTACACACTTGCTATTCTACTTCCAGTATCAAAAACAAGTCCACAATTTAACCTTACGTCACGCAAACAATAAAAAGGATGCCTTAAGTAGATGGCAATCTTATTATTTGCCTCCGTCACAAGCTTATTTCTAAGACTCATACGTACTGCATTCTGATCAGGGAGTTCAAGGACGGTGTTCGAGCAAGAGATACGACCAAGGCCAGCAGCATTAATCGATGAAGAATTCATGGCAAAAATAGAGGCCTTCTTCCAAAAGCAAACGGAGTTCATAGAACGTTTGGAACAAAGGGTGGCTGAACAGCTAGATTTAAGCGAAAGAGCGGGAAGTTCAAGACTGCCGAATAGCAAAAGATTGCCGAAGGAGTTTTCGGTAGGTCACCTTACTGATCAATACAAACCTAAAAGTAAATGCCTTAAATTTATGTCTAGAATAGCCTTGCTTTTTTATAACACGTTTTATTGCTGATTCATTGAGATTCTCATCATCCATCCCTCCCCCTGCAAGCACAGTCGTTACTTTTGCAGACCTACTCCCTTAGCAATTTCACGTCACGTTATTACTTTTACTTTACTTTACTTTACTTTAATTTATTCGCCACAATTCATGGAGTGGCAGGGGAGAGGAACAGAACTTTTTGTCCCAATTGACACCTAACCCCTATATCCATAGATCAGACCACAACACCGGGAACTCCATGCCCTACTCTTCTCGAATAGTGTGTGGGTTCTTTAACGTCCCACAGATTTTATATATACCCAAGGGTTGTGAGATGGGACCTCCGGCTTATAGTCCTTATCCAAGAAGACTTGAAAGTCTAACCATTTGCAGATGGCATTACAAAGGCAGCACTTTCTCCTCAGTTATTTAAAGACCCTGAGTGTTGGTCCGGCCGGACTTGAACTCACGACCGCCCGTGTGACAGCCCGGTGCTCAACCAACTGAGCCACCAGTGCGCGGTTAAGGCCATTTCAAACAATAACAATAAGAAGAAAAGGGGAATAAATGATAAGAACCTCTGCATTCCTGTCACAGCTGAAGTCCATTATACCCGGCCCCTTACTTGCCATTTATTTTTATATGCCTTGTTCTTCAAACAATACTGCTACCAGAACACAATAGTGGCCGGGTATTCTATAAATTATGGTTACTCCCTCATCACCATGTCATAGGAAAATAGTTACATAATCCTTGCACAAGCAATGTGGTGTGCAGTGGCAAGGTTTGGTGGAAATACAAAATTTCCTATGACATGGTTCACCTTCACTGGTGTCTCATGTCCAAACAATGTCACATGTTTAGTATTTAAAGCCTTTTATACCAAGCCATAAGAAAATAATATTTATAGCCAATTTCCTGTATTTACGTAAAGGTAAACATAAACATAAATACAGGAAAGACAGTGTGATAATAACTGTACATGTATATTCAGCTGTATTTTACCAAACCTTGCCACTACACACGTCATTGCTTGTGCAAGGATATACTGTATGCTACTCTTTCATATGACATGATATACAAAGCTTTCTTCCTTGTTACGTGTCACTTGTATCTTCCTATGACATGGTATATACCTTCACTGGTGTCTCATGTCCAAACAATGTCACATGTTTAATAACTGAAGCCTTTTGTACCAAGCCATAAAAAAATAATTGTCACCAATCAAAATACAGGGAAGGCAGTGAAATAACAACTGTATAATGCCACTGAATTCCACCAAACCTTGCCACTGCACACCACATTGCTTGTGCAAGGATATATGTAACTATTTCCTATGACATGGTAGCTTTCTCACATGTTATTTTGTACTTGTATTTTCCTATGACATGGCACACCTTCACTGGTGTCTCATGACCAGCCTAATTACAAAAAAATCCAAAAAATGTCTTGTGGGGTATTCCATGGTAGGCTACTCAAAAGCATTGCATTACCAGCATTTCTCATGAAAGATTATAAAGCTACCGTACATGTACACGTACTGTAGAGCTGGCTATCTAGATATACATTGTACACATACAGGCTGTACTTCACCAACTATTTTTGCGATAATATTGTCAATATTTTCAATTTCTCCCAATAAAACCTCAACATTTTATTTGGTGAGTACCTACTTAGTCTAGTTCATACAGTAACAAAACAAAATAGACATCCTGGGGAACTTTTATTTCTCTAAACTTTTGTTTTAAGGGGCAGTTTTCAGCATGATTGCTCCATTGTTTTAATTGGATATCATGGTAAAACTCACAACATCGTGCTTTTAGTGCTTTGTGGCCAGGAACCCAAGGAAAAAAAGAGCAATTTATAGCTGAAATACAAAAGTTGTTTTGAGTTGTAGCCGTCAAACACCAATTCCATTGAAAAATCTTGAAAAACTCAAAATCAATTTAATCATTATTGATTTTATTTATTCAAAATGGTCCATGTGGAAAGGTGGACACTTGTGGGAGGCTGTCACAGGCTTCCAGATAAGACAGTTTGCAATTCCTAATTAGCTTCATTATTCGGTTTCATTTACACTGGAGGATTGCTTATGAATGGCAAAGTGGTGTTACCTGTAATAAGGGAATAACATGACTTTTTGAGGGAATATTGTTTATTTGCGCCTGCGTAGTGTCATTTGCGGCCTGAGCGTAAAGCATGAGGGGCGCAAATAAACAATATTCCCTCAAAAAGTCATGTCATTTTCATTATTATCAATAAACAAGGCCAAATGATATCAAGAATGCGAGTTTTAATAATACAAGCTAAGTGAATAACGAATTCAAAGTCACTTCAAATCATCATGTACATGTAAGTGTTGATTGAACAAGCTATTAAAGAATCAACTCAGTCCAGTGAACTTATTTAAAATTACCGAAAAAATGCATGTCTATAAATAATAGGCATATCACAAAGTTGAAGCAAGAACCAATCAGCTGTAGGGTTGATAATGCATTAGCAGCCCACTGTCAGTCTTTTGCGGCCCGCTGACTGTGTGTTTTGAAGAGGCCGATTTTCTATTTGGCCGCGTATATTGATAATAATCATTCATTGAAATGTACATGTATGTAGCTTATGCATTGACTGACTGGTGTGAATATTTTCCAGGGCCTACTTCAACCACAAGATGCAGTGCTGAAGGAAATTGTGCAATGAAATTATTTTAATTGGAGGGAATTTCATGAGGTGCAAGAAACAGTCAGTCCACTGATTGTGAGTTATGATGCAATTGTAAATTAATGTCTTTATGTCAATACGTGGGAGGGTAGAGGCTTCATTGTCATTCTGAATACACTCCATTGACTTGAACTGGGTATGTCAAGTGAATTTTTTCAGACATATGGTAATTATGTCAGAGTTGAATGCCTTCACATTGAACAGGTGAAATGCAAGGAAGAGATGTTCAGTGCAACAATCAGTGACTTCCTCTGTTAATACAAGAATCGTTTCTCAATATTTTTTTCCCAAAATTATGAAAGGTTTCACTATCCCTTAAGTTTGAGGAAATTGTCATCTTTTAATAGTAAATGCATCAAAGATAAGCAGTAACTTGTTAAGTACGTGTACATGTAGGTGTAACGACACAGCTGATTTGTCATAGTATACTAATTTGTAGTCATTTCCATCTGAAGTGGCGGGTGGCACACCTCATATGGTTCGATGTAACTTGCAAGTAGGTCTAACCATGCAGTTAATTTGTCATAGTATACTAATTTGTTGTATTTTCTATCTGAAATGGCGAGTGGGACACCTCATACCGCTCAGTGTAATTTGTAAAGTAGGTGTAACGACACAGCTAATTTGTTATACACTGTAGTATACTAATTTGTAGTATTTTCATCTGAACTGGTGGGTGGCATGCCTTATACAGTTCGATGCAACTTGTAAAGTAAGTCTAACCATGCAGTTAATTATTTTGTAAACGTGTTTGAAAAACTACTATAGGAACTCAAACAATGCTTAACAAAATTTTTACCACATGATTGTGATGCATTGTTTGGAGAACTTAGAAGTACAGTACATGTACTAAAGGAACTTACATGTACTTTCAAACAATGGTCAAATTTTCCACCACTTGGTGTAAGTTGTTTGATAATAGTCTGGGGCCCAGTTTAGACGCCAACCCTAATAACTTAAATCAATTACATAAAAAAAAAATGTAGCATATGAATCAAAATGAAATGGCTGAGCCATTCTCCTACCTGCTATTTCAACTTTTCAAGCAGGGTCGATTTAGATACTGAATTTTTCTTTGATGGAACGTAAATTACTGTGAGTGGGGATTATGAGAGCATACGGTGCAGTCCTGTATTATAGTAATATGGCTACTGTATGTTGTCCTAATGTCAGTCTAAGTTTTTATTAATTTTCAATTAAAAGTTTGGTATCTGAACTCAGCCTTAACTTCTATGTTGGCTTTAACATTGTCAAGTTTACTGCTGTAAGGGATATTAATTTTTGTTATGCTTTCGGAATTCAAAATATGCATCCATCCATATGAATTGTTGTATTGGCAAAAACAAAAGCCATGGTATTTGAGGCAACCTGAAACCACTTCTGCAGGGTACATTTCCAAAGTAGAAAGGCAAAATAATTTCACCAATTTAAAGAGATGTCATAATTGACAGAGGCCTGAACATTATATACATGTACCTTATATGTCGTTGCTCCAAACTAAACAATGTAAATAATTAAGTCGTGATTAAGTTAGGACTTAAATATACCTATCATAATTATGAATTTACTGTCACGCAAGTTTAAAATTATTTTTTTTAAGTTGAGTAATAATTTGCTGCTAGTTGTATTGCATTAATAAGTTGTTACTATTTTCTGCATTGGGTACGCTGTCTGTTTCAGACACAAATTTGAAGGAAAATTTTGAGTAATTCTATCCTCTTATTTACCTTACCTACATTCTTTTGTATGTAACATTTGTATGTGGGGTGCATTATGAGAATGGATTATTTTCGGTATTAGTTTCTTGGGCATAATTCATCTTTGAGTTCCACTGCATGGAGGCACTGTCTAAAGGTCAATAAAACAGCTTCATGAAGATACTGCAAATAAGTCCATCCAAGTTTCAGAGCTGCAATGTATTTAGTTGCCATCTCAATGTGCACTTGTGTTATTAATAGACTAAATTGAGAATGTGTCACATTTTACTGCATATGTTTAGATAACTAAACCTGTTTTATTTTTTATTGAAATGGTTAATTGTTGTAGTATTCAATCAACACAGTTTCAAGGGTATGTCATCTTCCATCTCAAGGAAAATGTCAAACAGATTCTTTGCCTACATTTGCAAATTTGAGAAAAAGAAATTATAAAAAAGCATTCACCTCTGGCCTAATTAAACAAAAGTGGTGTAAAATCACATTTTAGTTATTTTGCTATTAAAAGCAAAACTGATGATGTGGATCACATCTGTCATCTTGACCAAAACCTATCTTTGTTCACGTTTGCTACTTTAAGAAAAAATGATATAATTTGTTATCAAATTTGCTACAGCGAGAAAAACATAATTTTATTTTGATCATAATGTTACTTGAGCAAATTATCAATTATGTGAAAAAATTGTATTTTGGTTGCATTTGATATATCCCAAGCAAATCTCCTCAAAAATAAATGCTTGAACACATTTGCTATCCTGAGCAAAACTCTGCAAAACTACACATTTGGACACATTTGTCATTCTAAATCTGAGCAAATCTCTGCAAAAATTCTCGTTTGAACACATATTTGCTATTCCGAGCAAACAGGTACAAAAAACTAATATTTGCTCGCTTTTACTCACCTTGTAAAATGGTGCAATGATGACAGTTTGATCAAATACATCATGTTTACTAACTACCACTCCAAATATCAAGAAAAATACGATGTTATCCCTACTTTTACACAACAGCAAATTTAAGACAAATGTGGCATTTACAAGCGTTGCCTTGTGTACAAAAGCTGTGGCAAATGTGATCTTTGCTTTTCAGCAAATTTAAGCAAATGTGCACAAACGTAGCATTTGCCATGCATTTGCTCCAAATTTGCTATATGTGAAAATCTCGTCCAGTTGCACCATGCATGCGTATTATTTACCACGAGATAGACACAAGGAGCCCTTGCTAGTTCTAATCCAATTCATCCATGAGAAGATGGCCGAATCAGACCGAGTTGTACTAATGTACGAGCCAGCGAGCCATGACTGCGAGTCATGCAAGCCAATATTGCAAGCCATGCGAGTCAACATGCGAGTCACACAGTTATTGAAAGCTAACCCTTTAGACTTAATAACTGTTTATCAGCGCTATTTGAAATGGGTGCTTAGACTTAAATGCGAAATAATCGCATGGCTCGCAGATTTGGGCAGGCAGGGCAGACCCAATCAGAACACTGCACTTCATCAGTGCCATTTGTTAAACTTGGCAGTTACTAACATCCTTATAGTCTCTTTGTTTACATAAACTGAGTGGCAATGATTCCTGTACTTACCTTAACAGCAGTTGTTTAAGTGCCTGTTCAACTATGTTTGAGCCACTTCCGGGTCTCTCATCCTCGATGTCCAATTCAAACGTAACGGACACACCAGTTAGTCTTTCTGTAGGTTTTCCTTTTGTTACATATAAAGGTTTCTTCGTTGCAGAGTGTTTCTTTATCTTTATACGTTAAAATTCACAAGACTCACGGCGTATTACAAAAGGTTCTAAAAGTTGCAATAGCAAAAGCAGTTTCTCTGTCTTGCTCGCTTCTCGGGCTCTTTCAAGATCCGGGGTATTGTGGAAATAGTAGATTGCACTTACGTCAGAGTTAGGAAAAACTAATCAATGCGCAAAGTCGCAGCGCGGTCAGTGTGAAGACTGCAGACCAGGGGTAAAATGCAGACTGAGGTTATAACGTAACTGTTGAAAAAGCCCAAACCCCTTAGAAATACTAACCTTAGGCCTTATTTGGCCTAAAACAATATTTAGGCTCATCAACTGTTAGCATTTCTAATGGGTTTGGGTTTTTCAACAGTTAAATTATAACCTCAGTCTGCATTTTCCCCCGGTCTGCAGTTTGCATTTTACACTGACCGATAGCAGCATTTCTTCTGGCACGGCAGCTGAAAAGTTCAAAATTCGCTTTTTTCTGTGTGGCCCAGGGCGCTTCCTTTGAGATCCGGGGATCCCGGGTTCAAGACCCGCTCCGGACCACTCGTTGAATTTGATCCTGGTAGTCCCTGGTTCAACTTCCCAACTGCACTTGAAAATAGCCAACTGGTTTGCCTCCGGCCAGTTGGGATTCCGGCTTAACAGTTGTAGTTGTTGTGTTCTGTTGTTTCGTTGATTGTGTTTCATTCGCACTGAAAAGCCCCTATGGGGGAGCGGTCAATTAAGTATGTAAATGTAAAATATGTTCTTTTTTTTTCCACGAGCAAGTAAGGGTCAGTGACTTTTATGGACAAAGAATCGGCATGTACTAAAACCAGGAACACCCCGGTTTCGCTGCTGGGCGACGATAAAACTCTGCTGGTTCGTTTTGTACAACTTTATTCTCCGATTTTACATTCAGAACGTTCAACAACATCGCTTTCTCACGCACATTTTTTTTACAAAAACTCAACTCATCTCCTTTACACGTGCGGACGAGGTCCCTAGCAACTGGCTGACGTCATTGGTATCATAGCAACGCGACCGGAAATAAAAGTTCAGGAAGCAGGAGGCACACCCCGAAACATCGGAACACTCCGGAACACCCTGGAAGTTAGGGTTAGGGTTAGCCCTTAATTTGGCTAACCCTAGTCCTAGAAACCAACTTAAGGCCTAGCTAGGCCTAGGGTTAGCCAAATTGAGGGTTTTGGGTTACTTCCAGGGTGTTCCGGAGTGTTCCGGTGTTCCTGGTTTTAGTACATGACCAAAGAATCTGAATTCCTATCATTTCCTACAATTTACTGTGTACAAACCAGATAACAAGAAAAGGACAACAAGTGCATTACAGCACAGCATGCAAATGACTTGAGAAGTCAAGATGGAAGAGTTGCACAATCAGTACCTAATATCTTTTATAAATTAAAGAAATTGCAAATTAAGCAAATTCAGGACAGTGCAAAACAAAAGGCAAGAAATATACCGCCGGTGACCTAAAATCAGATGATTATGTAAGTGTTAAGGAATCTGAGAGGATCACCACCATACTTTGAAAAATGCAAGAAAGACTTATTTGCTATAATTCGTCAGTTGGGTAATCCTAAAGCACATGCATAGGGATCTAAAACAAACAGCAAATCCATGTTGGCTCGTACCCCGCACGAAAACGTAAGGCCTGACGGGAGCCTTAATTGGGCCTGAATTTTATAGACTAAGGGTAGCCTCATAGGACGCTAACTCTCAGTGTTAAAATTAAGTATGACACGAGCCTTACCTAAACATCGCGTGAGCGTTAAAAAAGTTGGCTTCTTTTAATGTTTTTGTTAGGCTTTTGTTATGTTGTTTGTACCCGTATAAATTTGGCAAAAGCAGAGAAATTTGAAAAATGTTTAGGTTTATGCTAGACTCGTGTTAGGTTCCTTTTTTAGTTCAATTGAGATCTGCCAGAAACCCATAAGGGTTGAAACGTGTAACGGTCCCTTGTGTGCTGGGAAACAAGCTTCTGAATATTCAATTTGCAAAGTACCATATTTGGAACAACAAGAGCGAGGGGTTTCCAAATATGGTACTTAGCACTGAAACATTCAACCAATCAGTTCGCACTGAATATTCGGAAGCCGTGAACGCGCGTTACACGTTTCAACCCTTATGGGTTTCTGGATCTGCTCAAGTTAATGTACAATCTGTCACTCGCGATTCTCTTGATGCTCCTTGGACCGCTCCGTGTAAATATTCACGGTCAAGCAAAAAGTCTTCCCTTCCTAAATTTGCGTGCTCCCTCGGGGGCACGCGTACGGTCTGGGCTTCGTTGTCCTGTATCGCGAGACCCAGACTAGATTTCTAAATATATCCCAAGGATTATATTGGCATTGCCGCTTGATTACAATATGGTTGGTAACGCTACCTCACATATAGGGGCGACTTACACATAGGGGTGATTTACAGGTGATTTACATATATGGTGAGCTGGAACATGATACATACAGTCATTCATCAGCCCAAACGCAACCAAAAATCATAGCTCACAGTTTCGTAGCGAAACTCAGAGGTTTTCAAAATTTTAATCTACGCAGTTGATGGGTTTTTCATGCAAAACCATGAAGGAAATTTCAAAGATTGAGATAAGTTCATCGAATGCAGAGTGAAGATAGACAGAGACCAAATCAAATTCGTCTTAAAATCACGGAACTGTCTTTTTTTTTTTTTTTTTTTTTTTTCGTGAAACCGTCTCCGGTTTTGTGACGGGGGTTGGTTTCACGAAAAAAAAAAAATAAAGGCAGTTCCGTGATTTTAAGACGAATTTGATTTGTTCTCTGTCTATCTTCACTCTGCATTCGATCAACGTATCCCAATCTTTGAGATTTCCTTCATGGTTTTGCACGAAAAACCCATCCACGGTGGAGTTTAAAATTTTGAAAACCTCTGAGTTTCGCTACGATACTGTGAGCTATGATTTTTGGTCGGCTTGTGAATGACTGTATGTATCATGTTCCACGTCCCCTATATGTAAATCACACCCATGTGTAAGGCGCCCCTATTTGTGAAGTGGCTCTCCCAAACACCAAACCCGCCGAGAATTCCAGAATTCTATACACTAACAAAGATTCACAAACCTACACTAGTAGGTATATCTGGGTGTGACGGCCCTACAGAAAGAATTTCAAGCTTCGTTGACCGCCTCATACAGCCGATAGCACAACAACAAGAATCTTATCTTAAAGATTCAACAGACTTTATAAACTTCATCGAGAGAACGAAACTGCCAAAGAACGCAATCCTTGCGTCAATGGACGTAACTAGCTTATACACAAATATTCCTCAAGAGGAAGGGATCACTACTGTATGCAAAGCGTACGAAGACTTCTATCAAAACCATTTACCAATCCCTACTAAGTTCTTGAGGCAAATGCTCTGCCTGATACTTAAAGAGAACTCGTTCCAATTCAATGGGCGACATTATTTGCAAACCCACGGAACGGCAATGGGAACCAAAATGGCCGTGGCTTTCGCTAATGTTTTCATGGCAAAAATAGAAAAAGGCATTATCACCAAGAGCAAAATTAAACCGCTAGTTTGGAAGAGATACATTGACGATGTCTTCTGTGTGTGGCACCCAACCGAAGGCAATATAGAAAAATTTGTGCAAAGGGCAAACAACTACCACGATACAATCAAATTTACGGCTGAAATATCAGACTCAGAAATTACATTCTTGGACACAAAAGTGTACAAATGCGAGAGATTCAAAAGAGAATCAACCCTTGATGTGCAAACACATTACAAACGGATAGAGACCTTTCAATACACGGATTTTTATTCGTGTCATCCAACAGGCGTTAAGAAAGGATTCATAAAAGGAGAAGCGCTACGCCTCCTAAGAACAAATTCGTCAGTCGTGACGTTTAATACTAACATGCAGAATTTCAAAACACGCCTAAAGAATATAGGATACCCAAATAAATTTTCAAAAAAATTCCTATCTGAAGTTAACTTCACGGATAGGGAGAGGTCACTTGAAAACAAAGACAACAGCACACAAAAGAAAATATTGCCTTTTGTTACACAATACCACCCGGCTTTACCTAACCTCAAGAATATATTAATGGGGAAATGGCACCTTATTCAAAACCAACCGCACCTTAGAGAAGTATTCAAGGAGCCACCCATACTATCATATCGCAAAGGAAAGTCGTTAAAAGACATTTTAGTCAGAGCCAAACTTTGAAGGCACAGATTTTAGAATCACTCGCTACCCTGCGAGCAGAGGCCCTTCGATCTTCCTAGATAAGTCGGGAAGAGGAAGGGACCTCTGCCAGCCGGCTCGACATTTCGTGTTGAGCATGCGTTAAAAATTCAAACGTAACGTATTCGGGAGTCAGTCACGCCTGACTAGTAACCGCAAAACCACAAAACCAAAACAAACAGTAACGGATATTTTCGAACAACTCTGGCAAACACACGACAACCAAGGAATCATTTCCTCAAGATAGTTCAAGTTTTTAAATTGCCATTTTAATTTTTACTGAAAAAGTTAATAGGTTTCTCAATTCTGGTAAACTAGCTTCTGTAACCGACATACGGAAAGATTCTCATGGGAATTTAGACAGTTTAAAAATTGTCACTCTGTTGTAAATTTAAAAAATATTAAAGACGCGTGGCGATTGATCATGCGCACAAATAAAAAAAAACAGGTTTGGCAAGTTGAAACTGGACTGACTCATCCATTTCTTTGGATGAGCGGCAACTCAAAGAAAGTCGAGCCGGCTGGCAGAGGTCCCTTCCTCTTCCCGACTTATCTAGGAAGATCGAAGGGCCTCTGCTCGCAGGGTAGAGTCGCGCAGGCCCGTCAACACTTTTTCACCAACCGTGATGCGATTCCTCGCTTAAATTTTCGAGCTCCCGATCTAGCCCTGATTGTTCGCCACTTCTCGAACGCGAACACTTGTTCTGTTCAAAATTACCGTCATGTTGAGCAGAATGGAAGTTCGATGCTTAAAAATTTCCATGTGATTGGAGGAAGACAAAACAAAGGCTGAAATGGACATGACTCATTTAAATTACATCATTCATGCAAGAGTACTGCATGCCATGACAATCAGGAACCCATTGATGGGCTGCTGTTATGATATCCAACTGGTTAGGCGGTATGTCTCTGTCATCGTCATCTTCACAATTTTGATTATCATTAGTATTATTGTTATTATGACTATCATCATCACCTTTTAATACATTTTTATGGACTTCTTTTGAATTCCCACAGGTCAGAATTTACACATCTTCATTGCGTGACATTTTAAAATTGCGTCATCTTTCTTTTATAATGGTCATTATTTTTAACTGGCCCTCTTGTCCTATGAAGATATTGTTCATTCGATTAATACTTATTATTATTATTATTATTATTATTATTATTATTATCATTATCATTATCATTATCATTATTATTATCATTATTATTATTATTATTATTATTATTATTATTATCATTAT
>NC_090889.1:36764349-36766849 GCF_036669925.1 Montipora capricornis | reverse complement strand
GAAGTCAGACCGGTTTGAACATTGCCTGGTCGGTTTCATGTGAAAGGAAAAAATGCCGTATGGAAACCGATACGAACTTGTGCCGGTCTGAGTTCGTCCCGGTCGGGCATGTAAATACCCCCTTACTTAGCGACTTCGGCTGTACAGTATTTCATGCTAGTCCTATCTCCTTCACGTTTTAATTTCAACATACATAGCCAACTGACATCATGACTGGATTGCCGATCAGAAAGAGAATTTTGGCCGCTTTTATACAAGAGACGCATAATCCGTCCAGACGAATCATACGTCTCTTATGTTATCCGTCTGGTGTACAGTAAAGACGGGACGAGCTAAATGAGACGCATAATTCGTCTTGGACGAACTTGAGCAAACATTTTTTCTGCGTCTGTTAAATTCGTCAAGTGTAAAGACGGGCACTAGACGCATAATGCGCCTGGACGAACTTTCCAGTTTAATGCGTCTTCGAAGACGCACTAAAATAGATTCTTCGTCCAGACGCATAATGCGTCTTGTGGCCGTCTTTATACTAGACGAATTTAACAGACGCAGAAAAAAATGTTTGCCCAAGTTCGTCCAAGACGAATTATGCGTCTCTGGTATAAAAACGGCCAATGAACGTACCCTGGATTCCAGAGGTTATTTTCTCGCTATGAAAAGAGCGACTCCCTCTTTAGTCGCTCTTTTCATAGCGAGAAAATAACCTCTGGAATCCAGGGTAGAATGAACGACTCACTCTTAAATAATTGTGTTGTCAACAACACCAAAAACTGGGTTATTTTCAAGTTGTTTTTTGAGTACGGGAATGAAATGTATCAAACGACGCGCCGATATTTTCTTCTTTTGAGCAATGATACTTTTGTAAAACTGCCAGAATAGCATTTTAATTAAGAAAACAATGGCTCTTCACGTGCGTGTTGCATTTTTCCTTCGTGTTGTCTGCAAAAAATAAGCAACGTGAAACTTCCGGCTTCCTTCAACGTCAAAGATCTCAAGGCCTCCACCCATTTGTTGATTATTGTTGATAGTTCTTCAAGTACGTGCTTGAAAATGTCAGACATATGTTTTCAGTTAAAAGCAGAGAAATGTCTCAAATTAAAGGGACTTTGACGGTGCAAATCATTGTCAAGAGTTTTGCTGGTTCTTTGTCAACATTTCGCTAGAACTTTGGTGTTGAATTTGGAATCACAAACGCATTTCTCGGCAATCACAGCTAAGCCTATTCCTAAATTAGAGTCAGCTCCAGTCTCTAGATCTTCATTAATTTGCTGTTACTGTAGCTTAAACAAATCGGCCAAACCGCAGAATACCGACCAGTTATACGTACATGAATCGACAAATCATGCAGGATAATTTTAACACTACAACTGTAGCTACAAATATGCTTTTTTTTTTGGGGGGGGGGGGGGGGTAAGGAGCCACTAAGGCAACTTAAATTGGAGTCTTCTGCTCGCATTGTGAAACCGACAAGTACTAAGCTTGTTATGTTAATTAAGCGTTTCCGAGAGCTCGGAAAAACTGGCGCCAGGAAAGCCAAAGTTCTTTCCCTTTTTGGTATCATTACCCACTTCCGTTTCATATATCTTTAAGAAGGCCGGCTGCAATTTCCTCTAAATGAGAAGCAATTTAGGGAATGAACGCGAGCACATTCACTTCTAATACATATATATAGATGGCACCTGTCTTAGAGTAGTTTCGTCTGTTAAAGACCTGTGCATCGCGGTTACGTAATCGAAAACGAATTCTGTTCTTACAACTTCTGTGAATGTACGCTTTGTGCATGGGTTTTCTCTCTAATCAGCCTTACTCCTCTCTTCTCGGCTTTTCGCCGCCCTTGGTAATCTTTGAACACGGCCTCCCTAGTTGCTCCCAACACACCCATGCTAATGCCTTATTTACTGGCTCACGTTGAACGAACTCTGGGCGGCGAGGAACCTTTATACCCGTCGAAGGCCGGGCATCCGTCGCACAAAATCTTATAAATGAAATCAAACACCGCGTCCGCCAACGCCTTTATGCGGCCGTGAACCTTACGCCTACGCCTGCGCCTACACCAGATTTCGTTAAGACCTGGAGATACAAACAACTATTGTGCAGTCGACAATAAGACCATCTCTGTCCTCACTGACATTTTACCTCGTGCGGAGGAAGCAGTGTGGCCCAGTGGTTAGGGCGCTTGCCTTGAGATTCGGAGATCCCGGGTTCAAGACCCGCTCTAACCACTCGTTGAATTTGATCCTGGTAGTCCCTGGTTCAACTTCCCAGCCAACTGGTTCGCCTCCGGCCAGTTGGGATTTTTAACAGTTGTTGTTGTTGTTCTGTTCTGTCGTTTCGTTGTGTTTCATTGGCCCTGAAAAGCCCGTATGGGGAGCGGTCAATTAAAGTATGTAATTGTATTGTATTGTATTGTGTTCTTACCGTTCATGTATGTAAGAATGTGAATGTGAATGTGAACTTTATTTCAACACGGTATATTCATCAGTTATTAATTCATAATTAA
>NC_090889.1:36754349-36756849 GCF_036669925.1 Montipora capricornis | reverse complement strand
TAAGACAATCAGAAAATAAAATTTTAAGGGACGCTGGTTGACAAAGCCGATATCATGCATGTCATTTTCATTCCAGGCAGTCCCGAAGAATATCAAGCATGTTCGTTGTCGTCAAAAAGAAAAAAAAAAAGCCGGAAAGAGCAAATGAGAAATTAAAGCATCATTCTACATACTTGAAATGCCTCCGCACTTGTAGGAAGTTACAAAATAAACGCAAAATGATTGTTAAAAGTTAGACCTGACATAAAGAACCGTTTAATGAGAAGGGAATGATAGTTTGGAATATAAAAGCGGTATTAAGCGGTCGATATTCTATATTACATATTGTACACTTAAAAAGCTTAACAGTAATAAATGTTTTCTGTTGGCATTTCAAACGCCCCTAGCCAAAGAAGCTTTTGTCTTTACCAAAATGGAATTTTCAGTGTTAAAAATGGGAGGAATAATACGAGAGAGCCCTAAATGTGCGGGTGTAAAAGGCAATAGTGCGGCAACGAAACTATATTTGCAGTCAGTAACCATGTAAATTTTAAAGCCAGGAACAAGATCTCTATTAATTAATTCAGGAATGTGCAAATCAAATGTAATTGAAATAAAGACCAAATCAATTGTTACTTTTTGATGAGAAGGAATAACCGCATGCAATATCCGAAGACAAACACTTCATAATTGATGATTACTCCTAGTTAAAAATACACATATGACGCCAAGTCAAGGACTGCAAACCAAGAGACATTTGTAAAGGGGACTGCTTTGATCAATGCGTCTACCGGATCCTCACAACGGCATGGCGATATTTAGAGCTTTCAGCTTACGGAGCAACGTAGAAACAGTGACAAAGATAAGGGAAAACCGCATGCAATATCCGAAGACAAACACTTCATAATTGATGATTACTCCTAGTTAAAAACACACGTATGACGCCAAGTCAAGGACTGCAATCCGAGAGACATTTGTAAAGGAGGATGCTTCGATCAGTGCGTCTACCGGATCCTCACAACGGCATGGTGATATTTAGAGCTTTCAGCTTACGAAGCAGCGTAGAAACAGGCACAAAGAGAGGGGAAAACCGCATGCAATATCCGAAGACAAACACTTCATATTTGTGGATTAATCCTAGTTAAAAATACACATATGACGCTAAGTCAGGGACTGCAAACCAAGAGACATTTGTAATGGAATGCTTTGATCAATGCGTCTACCGGATCCTCACAACGGCATGGCAATATTTAGAGCTTTCAGCTTACGGAGCAGGGTAGAAACAGTCGCAAAGCCAATAAAAACATGCATAATAGCGTTAAGAAACCAAAATGAAAGTTGGATCTTTAAAGAGCGTAATGGACTCCAATTTGCCATCCGCCTGCAAGCAGCAAATCTAGAAAGCCAGCAACCATGAGACAAGACAAGACAAGATATGGTTTCTGCCGTTATTACTGCAGGGATGGGTGCCACTCCAACCCCAACGCATGCACAGCTTGATACCAGCCGGCAACAATGTTCTGCATATTTGACAGACCTCAAATGGAAATGGAAAGCTGAGTGAACTTTCACTGCGTTGGATGACGTCTTAAATTTCAAATTTTACGTCCTTTTCTTTCCGACAGCCTCTAAAACAACCGAAAGCCATGCATATAAACTTAGTTTGTCTTTGTCAAACTGCTCCTTGCAGGACGGAGCTGATGAAACGTAACAGATGTTAATTTGGCTTACTTAATCAATACAAACCAAACAAAAATTAGTATCATGATACCTGGCGACAGGCCTGGAGGGGCTGTGTCGTTGACGACTTCAATGAATTGATCTACTTTGTTTTCCAGTGCATTCACAGCTTTGGTAATACGCGAATCTTGAAACACGTTACAATGGCAATTGCAGTTGTTCGTCGGCTCTGCGTTGCATCCAGTGGCTGGAGAACCCTGCAGGCTGTTTTTCTTAACTGGCGCAGAGTTAACTGCTTTAACTGCAAACATCGTAACCACTTGCACCAGGAAAAGAGAAGATCCACGCATTTTGATACCGCATTTGAGAAGGTAGGTGCTTATATCATGCTTTTCAAATCCCACACTCTTCAAATATTGAGAATTGATAGGGATTGAGTGATAGATAACATCATAACACTTTCGAATGACGTCATATTGCGTCTTTTACGCAAAAAGAAAGTACACTGTCGCACTTAGGCAAAAGTGGAAAGAAGTGCAAAAAGGCTGTCATGGCATTACAACATTTGATTTGATTGGTTTATTTCGGACCAATCACATTATTGCTCAAATTACAATCCGTCAATAGCAACGCTTGCAAGAACGGTTTATCGGAGTTTATTCGGAAATAACCTGCGATAAGGCTCTCTTTTAGTTTCGCGTGGTACGTACTGTGGAGTTGGTGAAATGAAAAATAGAGCCTGACGAAGTTCCCAATCGCCCACTCCTTTTGATGAGATTGACATGTCCTTCATCGGCCAATCAGATTTACTTCCATTACATAATGCACGCGTGGACGGCAG
>NC_090889.1:36726849-36749349 GCF_036669925.1 Montipora capricornis | reverse complement strand
TCAAAGAAACGAACTGTGATCACCAAACCACTGGAGTCATTATCTTGGAGAAACCGCTTGTAAAAAAAGCATAACCATTCACAGAACCATTGCCAAAATGCCGTATGAAGTGATTTTGGAATCTCTCGGAGAAAAAAAATCAAAAAGCCACAAATGATTGGACAAGTTACAGCTACATCAAATACAGATCAAGAAAATGGTCAATAGAGGGGGGGGGGAGGGGGTAAAGATTACGTTTCACATTAACTTAATAGGGCTTTTCGCGTTTCACGAGCTAAAAAACCGCATTTTCACGAATAACGGACAAAATGATTTGGCTTTTTCACGGAGGTGAGAACAGTTTAATAACTGAGGCCTTAGACTTACCTCTTATGGCCACAAAACAGCCCTAAGGACCTTTTTATGATACGTCCGGATCGTGTTCTAGGATGGTCACTGGACATGTGACTTTCAAGACTTCCGAAACCTCTGCCATATTGAAACTGTTCCCACAAGACCCTGGGGACTGTTCAAACCTACAGGGGAGATCTGGGGGAAGGTTCATCCCTGGGTTCTTTGACCTTTGACAGAAAGTCATAAGAAGCAATTTCACATTTCACAAAACAAAAAACTCTTCAATTACGCTTCACATTAATCAGTAAAATCACGATTCACGATGCAAGAAAAACGAAATTAACGTTTCACGAGAAATAAATGGGTCCGATAACGGCTCACGAAAATACCCTATACCCCTTTCTCAATAATTTGAAAAAGTGGATGAGCCAGTTATTGAAGGAGAGCGGTGTCTGACACTTGCAAACAGCTTACATACAGTGTTCAAAATCATTTATTGGCAAATCAGTCAGTTATTGACTTTTGAACAGCAGTATTCAACGTTCACTTTAGCGTCCCTTGAAAAATGATAAAGCTCATTAAAGACAAAGTTGACGAGAGTGTCCGACGGTATTTGCGAGGTTAAATCCTATGAGAATTAGTTGCTGGGGAAGAAAGAAGTGTCAGTTGTCCGTATCAACGGGTGTCCGTATTAAGCGGGTTGACTTTTGAAAGAATATTTGGACTTTCCCTAAGGACAAAGAGAACTGTCCGTAATAACGGGATGGCCGCGTTAATTAAGCGATATATATATATATACTGTAGAGGCAAAACACTACCCAATATTGCTTGACGAAGCTGCTGGATTCAAGTTCAAGTGTGCTATAGCGAGCTGTTAAAGGACGGAAACGACCGATTCAAACGAGAAAAAAACAAAGAATTATTAAGAGAACGTGTAGAAAGGGGTATGTTCAGTGCAAAATACATCCGCGTTTAAGAAATGATGAGAATGAGCACGGATCAATGTGCAGAAATTCTTAATGCGGCGTGGCTGAAGCAGACATCTCCAAGATCATAAGGGGACTAAAAGTGTCCCTCATGCAGACATGGCCTTGCTTCATACTCGCCGATCAAGGTTTCTGGATGTTCATCAACAACCATGACGTTCTATTCGTCCTTGTCCTTCATCTTCGTTGCAAATCATGCTAGAAGCCTAGCCTTGAAAATAAGATAGCCATTCATGATTGGCTCGATTCAGGAAGGAAGCTAGAGCGGCAAAACACTGCAGCGTTCATTGCGTCTCGCACAATTGTTGGGAATAATGCTTGATCAAAAGCAATTTCTGTCCAACACTTGATCGAACAAAAAAAAAATCGTCTAATATGGGCGCTCAACAGTCGTACAATTTTGAATCGCGCGCAAAGTTGGAGCGTTGGATCCAACTTTGTCAGTAGATAGTTTGCCCAGGGCTTGCGTATCTCCTTTTTCGTAATCCCGGTTATCGCCGAATTTAGAGGACAGTCAATCATAAATGTTATCGGGTTCAAATAACATCCTAACGTGAAAACTCTTACTACAAATTTTGTTGCAGTAAAAAGTGCCCTCCGGAAGGTCTTCATGTGGATCCACCTACATTGGCTTCAGAGAGCTGAATTTCGGACAAAATGGAAAATTTATTGGAAATTTATGTCGGTTGCTGGAAAAATTTCCTTTTCACAATTTTATAGAAAGTATTGCTATAACTGAACAACGGTTGAAAAACAAGGTACGTTTCTGACACTGTCGCTATCGAACCTACTTTTGTTGTCTTCTCTTTAAATGAACAAGCACACTGTCCAAGTCCATGGAGTCTCGTGCCATTTTTCGCCGTTAAAACTATTCCACAATACCCCTCGGGATTGTCGCGTGCGCTTTTACACTTTTTTTTCCGACAATCTTTGTCGAAACCGTGAGCTGCACTTTTATACCTCCCCGCTCCGCGGCTTTGTTTATATCCACCACTAGCCACCTTGTGAATATTTGTTAATTGTATCATGCTCTACAAATATCAGTAACTGTACTTACCAGTTTTTTCTTTTTTTTTTTTTTTTTGTACAAAATAAAGTAGGAGAGGTTTATCCATAATTTGGGTACGTTTTCAATGAAACAATTATTCCACTCTCGCTCGTTGGAGTTGATTATAGCCAACTTGCGACTCGTTGGCTACCTATCACGTCATATCCAAAGCGCGTTCGTGCCTTTTTGAGTAGCAGTAGGAGTAGTAACCAATCAAAAAGCACAGATTTTCCCCAAGAGGACGAAATTTTTAATCTGCGCTTTTTGATTAGTTAATTTGATTTGATCAAATTCCAATGATGCACGAGTCTCTGGGTGCTTACCATTTAGCCAAATAATCCGGATGGAATGATCGTTGCATAAAGGTAAGCGATTTTCCGAATTTAATGACCAACCGGATGAGGATGGCGCTTACCATTTAATACAAAGCATTCCATCCCGCATATTTTACTCGATCTTGTGAGAAAGGGTCTGGAAACGGAAGGTTCTCGCAAATGGTAAGAGTGTTTCGCGAATTCCGTTCCGAACGGAAAAAGAGGACTACCTCTGGAGGTTGTCCACAATTTCCGAAAAGATTTTCCGGAAAATTGCCTTTCCATTTGATCTCAAACCGAAATTTCCGGATCCTTTGGCTAAATGGTAAGCACCCTCCCTCTGTCCTTGTCATCTACCGATACAAAAACCTGAGCGAGGCTTAAAAATTGAACAGGATTTTGAGGTTACAGAGCCGTGTAAATGCAAAGATTTTTGGCAAGATGCTAGCCAAATATCGACTTTCTTCGTGTTTAAGGCTGGGAGGCGAGTGACCTTTGGAAGTGCGAGAAATTCGGCTTAATTCTGGAGGCACTCTGCCGTGAGCGGTCTGCACGCCTTGTCTATTTATATTGAATGTGACCTCCCAAAACCCATCAAATCACTCAGGACAACGCAGAAAATAGTAGGTGAGTTAGCTTTATTTATCTGGCTGCCCATAAAATGAATTTTCGAAAAGAAAGATCACGATTTGAACCAATTTATAAAGTCTCCCGTTTTTTCACTGAAGCTCCAGATTTTTTGCAGTTTGAGCTCTGAGGGGTTGGCCGCAGGTCTGCGATTTGAGCTTTTTGGCGGAATTGACAGCAGCTTATCTTTCCTATTGCTGCATCAGAGTTTCCAACCTTGGATAATATATAAATACAGATATTAAAGAGCGAAAACACCGACGCTGAAAACGACCAAAGACATACTGAAAATCGCATATAAGCCTTACAAAACCACACAGAAGGCAAGAAGCCTTACAATAAAACGAGGTAAGAGACGTTTTTATTAAAAAAAATTCGCTTATATTTTTCACTTTCAAGGACACCTGTTTTCTTTTTCACTTTTGCTTCAGTTTGGGGAGCCTGTGCTAACAATGTAGATTCATTTCGTCATTTCGCCAAACGCCTCCACTTCCTCGTATTTAAATTCTTCGCTGGAGAAAACCTCAAGCACAGTTTCGCACCTTAGCGTCATCTGGAAGGAGGTCAAACGTTTTCTGGAGTTTAGCGTACTTTACAGGTAATTTTGCCTCTTGTGGTGAATGCATTTGGTTTAGGACACCGTTTAATTAGGTTTACTACAGCAATCGATATGGGAAGCTCGTATATTCATCTCATTTCAATCTCGATATCTTTAATTAAGTCTCCTTATAATTTCTTTGTTTATCAGTTTTCGCCTTTAAATATTTTGGCTGGCAGGGTTTCTGAACTAAAATTATCATCTCGGATATTGGGACATTTTTCTGCAATGTTGTGTTTCGTTCGCTGCGAAAGGAAAAAATTAATGTTCGCGTGCTGGAACGCTCATTGCAAACAACTGGAAAATCAAGCTAACAACGCGTCCAAATCATTAGGAGAGTGTACCTGTTGATCAATGAATACTGCGCGTTTTAATCTGATGATGAGAAATAATGTTTTGAAAGCAGAAAATTACGAGAATCCGCGGAGAATTACATTAAAAAGTTGACAGGATCGAAATCCAGCTCCACGTGTGCAAAGAGGAAAAAGTGGTGATATATCTCAACTAAAGTCGATCAAGGAAAAAAACGTTTAGATGACACAATCTCCAGTTTTCATTTGCTTGCAGTTTAAAAAGTAAAATATTGGAAACAAGGAGGTATTGGATGATTTTACAAAACAGCCATGCCTTGCCTCTCCAGACTAACATACTTACCCAAATTATCGAGTCAGTATTACCAATTTAAGTAAATGCAAATTTAACCTAAGTACGTTAGACAACAGATATATTTGCTCTAATTATGGATGGGAGAGGAAATATATAGTGAAAACATGTTTGTTTACGTTAACTATGAAAAACATTAACGAACGCATCGAGCATGAAATCAAAGAGCTGCATCGCCGACATGTTAAACTCGAATGTCACAGTCGTAGAGGAAACTTGAAGTTCTTTGGAATAAAGGAACGTGAAAACGAAACAAACAATGACACTGAACTCGCCCTAAGAGAATTCATGCGTACAAAGCAAAAGATTCTTCCAGTCGACGAAAAAAAACATTCATTTTGACAGAGTTCACAGAATTACAAATGAATGAAGGGGTAGTTTCTAAAGAAACTGTGGTGCTGCGTCGGTGGGGAAGTAGTATACAAAAATTTGGTTTTATCAACGGAGTTGATAATGTAAATTGGCCACCGTACAGAGATTCTAAAAGCTGACGTTTCGAGCGTTAGCCCTTCGTCAGAGCGAATCGAGGAATTACGGGTTACGTGTAGTTTTTATAGTAGAGTAGGAGCTACGCTATTGGTGGTAACATGGCAACGTGAAAAATAGGAATATATTAGTTAAATGAAAAGCGTTCATTTAACTAATATATTCCTATTTTTCACGTTGCCATGTTACCACCAATAGCGTAGCTCCTACTCTACTATAAAAACTACACGTAACCCGTAATTCCTCGATTCGCTCTGACGAAGGGCTAACGCTCGAAACGTCAGCTTTTAGAATCTCTGTACGGTGGCCAATTTACATTATCAACTCCGTTGATAAAACCAAATTTTTGTTCACAGAATTACGTCGCGCCATTCACAATCAAATGGGCGAAGTCTTAAACCAAGACCGATCATAGTTAGGCTGACAGATTTTCAAGATAATTTTTTTATTAAATCCTTCATCAAAAATCTCCCAAGAGGTACCGGATTTGGAATATCCGACGATTTTCCTAAAGAAGTTGACGAGGTAAGAAAGTTGTTATATCCGATACTAAAGGCGGCCAAGCGCGAGAAGAAAAATGCATACTTCAACGTCCAAAAGTTGATCATCGACGGTGCTCTTTACCGTGGTGAAGAAACATCTCAATTTTCTTTCTATGGGCGTTTAATGGACAATTAAGCTAAAATGAAAGTTAAAATGCAGTTTAGTTTATTTATTTATTTATTTTTTCTACGGAACCACCTAATTGAGAGCTGCAGCTTTCCACTTTCTATATCCAGTCAAAATGCCATACAAAGCCTTAGGTAAGTCTGTAATAGTTATGTGTTTCTGTATGTGTTTCCGCATGTGCTTTCGTTTTAGCTTTCTCTCCTGTTATGTTGATCAACTTTGTTTCGATGCTAACGAGGTAATAAGAATCAAGTCTCGCCACAAATATCAACCACATTGTGAACATAATTCTAAAAAAACTATTTTCATTATTTCTTGGATACCCCGTCTATCCTGTTATTAGAAATCAAATGTATAAACTGTTATCACTTAACGTTAGAGGGCTAAACAGTTCGAGAAAGCGAAGACAAGTTTTTCGTTGGTTGCACCAACAGCAATCGGATATAATTTTCTTGCAAGAAACTCATTCCTCGCCGGAATCCATCAAAAGATGGGAAACAGAATGGGGAGGCAAAATCGTGTCCAGTCATGGCTCCTCTCATAGTAGAGGAGTCATGATTTTATTCAAACCACGTCTTGACGTTGACTGCCAAAAAATTAATGCGGATAATTCTGGCAGATGTATTTTAGCCGAGACTATTATTGATGGTACGAAAGTGGTTTTAGTAAACATTTACGCACCGAATGATACAACCCAACAAGTTGACGTTTCAAAAGAATTTCTAATCCCTTACGCCAATGACAACTTGGTGCTGGGAGGTGATTTTAACTGTACAATTAGCACTTCAGACAAAAAAGGCGGTAGACCGATAGACAGCAAAAAAGCCTCTCTCGACGAGCTTCAGTTGTTAATCAAAACACATAATTTACTTGATTCATGGCGTTTCAAGAATCCAGATCAACCAGGCTTTACGTGGGCTAACCCGTCAATGAAAATACAGTGTAGACTTGACTACTTCTTAATTTTAAAGCAGCAAAAAGATCACGTAAAGGATTGCAAAATACTTCCAACCATTTATTCAGATCACTCCGTCGTCGCTCTCTCCATGTCTTTCAACGAAAGTGAACTCTCTCGAGGGCCAGGGTTTTGGAAGTTTAACAACTCCTTAATGTCAGATACTAATTACGTGGAACTGTTCACATTTAAAATTCCAATGTTTGCAAAAAAGCATGAACAAGTCAACGACAAAGGGTTGCACTGGGAAATGACTAAAATGGAAATTCGTGCTTTTACAATAGCTTTTTCAAAGAAGAAAGCTAAACGAAAACGTGACGAAGAATCAATTCTTTTGTCAGAAATGATGAGATTGCAAATCAAACTCCAGGCGTCATA
Organism: Montipora capricornis; assembly: GCF_036669925.1. Taxonomy (NCBI): domain Eukaryota; kingdom Metazoa; phylum Cnidaria; class Anthozoa; order Scleractinia; family Acroporidae; genus Montipora; species Montipora capricornis. Next base: position 36,742,292 of record NC_090889.1, on the reverse strand, counting down.
CAGCGATTCTCTTAAGACTGAGCTGGAGGGAATAAAATTCAAGCTTTCCAAAATTGCGGGTATTAAAACACGAGGAACAATCGTGCGTAGTAGAGCGCGTTGGTACGAGCATGGTGAGAGGAATAGTAAATACTTTTATAACTTAGAAAAAAGGAACCAAAAAAAGAAACATATAACGTCCTTAGTTAATAATGAAGGTGACAAAATCACAAACCCGAAGGACATCCTAGAGGAAGAAGAACGCTTTTTCGAAGGGATTTACACATCAAGAAATATGGACCCCAACTGCTCAACTTTCAATGAGTTCTTTGAAACAGAAAACGCATTATCAGAAGAAATCGCGAAAACGTGCGAAGGTGTCATGTCGGTTCAGGAGTGTGAGCTTGCATTAAAAGCTATGGAAAACAACAAAACTTCCGGCACGGACGGGCTAACGCCTGAATTCTATCGCTATTTTTGGAACCTGCTCTGTTCATTTATGGTAAGTAGCTTTAATTACGCCTTTCGAAACGGAACTCTTTCTATCTCTCAACGTCAAGGGATTATTTCCTTAATTCCGAAGAAGAAGAAGAATACCGAATATTTAAAAAACTGGCGGCCTGTATCTTTACTGAATGTAGACTATAAAATAGCGACGAAGACCATTGCTCTGCGCTTAGAGAAGATCTTGCCGAACTTAATTCATCCCTGTCAATCTGGATATGTTAAAGGAAGGTTCATTGGAGAAAGTATTAGGTTAATAGCAGATACAATGCATTTCACTAAAGCGAAGAATATTCCAGGGGTAGCCGTGTTTTTTGGATTTTGAGAAAGCGTTTGACTCGATTGAGTGGAATTTTATTCATAGATGCCTCGAAACGTTTAATTTCGGTCTTGACTCCGACAATGGATAAAGTGTTTTATACAGATATCTCTAGTTGTGTTCTGAATAACGGATACGCCTCAAAACATTTTCATCTAGAACGCGGGGTGCGTCAAGGTTGCCCACTTTCCGGCACATTATTCGTTATTGCTATTGAGTTACTCGCACAACGTATTAGACGCTCAAAAGAAATAAAAGGTATTCCAATAGATGAACATAATGAGGTTAAACTTTCGCAATATGCAGACGACACAACTGTACTTCTTTCTGATGTCCAGTCACTGTCAAGGGTATTTGATTTATTATCGCTTTTTGAAAGGTGCTCTGGTCTAAAACTAAATCAAACAAAATCTGAAATGTTATGGCTTGGCTCTATGCGTAACAGAAAAGACACCACCATACATGATCTCCAATTGAGCGCCGAGCCAGTTTACGCGCTTGGCGCGCATTTTACATATGATCTAGAAGTGTCTGAAAAAAAAAAATTTTTTTGACAAATTAGGATCTTTTAAAGAAAAACATTGAATATGTGGTCCCAAAGAGACCTCTCCATCGCTGGCAGGATAAATATAATTAAAACATTAGCACTTTCAAAAACTTGTGTTTATCTGCAGTGTCATGAATACCCCTAAAGAATTCAGTAAGGAAGTAGACAAGATTACAAAACCCATCAAATCACTCAGGACAACGCAGAAAATAGTAGGTGAGTTCACTTTATTTATCTGGCTGCCCAGAAAATGAATTTTCGAAAAGAAAGATCACGATTTGAACCTTTTATGGAACATTTTCCTCGATCAGTTGAATCGGCCGTTACAACTGTCTCAAATAACGTGACGTCACGCGTTCTCGCATCCTTACGGTTGTCTCCCTGTGCTGACAGCGAGCTTTAGCAAAGAAAGCAACTGCTGCGTGTAACAAAGCGCACAGATAGTTTGTCTTTAGCTACTGCACTTGTGTACCAGTTAAATGTAACCTTTGTATGGATCTGACAATTAAATGAGGCAATTTATAAAATCTCTCGTCTTTTCACTGAAGCTCCAGATTTTTTGCAGGTCTGCGATTTGAGCTTTTTGGCGGAATTGACAGCAGCTTATCTTTCCTATTGCTGCATCAGAGTTTCCGGCCTTGGATAATATATAAATACAGATATTAAAGAGGGAAAACACCGACGCTGAAAACGACCAAAGACATACTGAAAATCGCATATAAGCCTTACAAAACCACACAGAAGGCAAGAATCCTCACAATAAAACGAGGTAAGAGACGTTTTTATTAAAAAATTTCTCTCATATTTTTCACTTTCAAGTACACCTGTTTTCAGTTTTTCACTTTTTCTTCAGTTTGGGGAGCCTGTGCTTACAATGTGGATTCATTTCGTCATTACGCTACGGCTAAACGCCTCCACTCCCTCGTATTTAAATTCTTCGCTGGAGAAAACCTCAAACACAGTTTCGCACCTTAGCGTCATCTGGAAGGAGGTCAAACGTTTTCTGGAGTGTAGCGTACTTTACAGGTAATTTTGCTTCTTGTGGTGAATGCATTTGGTTTAGGACACCGTTTAATTAGGTTTACTACAGCAATCGATATGGGAAGCTGGTACGTTCATCTCATTTCACTCTCGATATCCTATCTCCTTGTTTATCAGTTTTCGCCTTTAAATATTTCGGCTGGCAGGGTTTCTGAACTAAAATTATCATCTGGGATATTTGGACATTTTTCTGCAATGTTGTGTTTCGTTCGCTGCGAAAGAGAAAAATTAATGTTCGCGTGCTGGAACGCTCATTGCAAACAACTGCAAACAAATAAGCTCAAAATCAAGCTAACAAAGCGTCCAAATCATTGGGAGAATGTACCTGTTGATCAATGAATACTGCGCCTTTTAATCTACGATGAGAAATAATGTTTTGAAAGCAGAATATTTTAAGAATCCGCGGAGAATTACATTAAAAAGTTGACAGGATCGAAATCCAGCTCCACGTGTGCAAAGAGGAAAAAGTGGTATCTCAACTAAAGTCGATCAAGGAAAAAAACGTTGAGATGGCACAATCTCCAGTTTTCATTTGCTTGCAGTTTAAAAAGTAAAATATTGGAAAAAAGAAAGTATTGGATGATTTTACAAAACAGCCATGCCTTGCCTCTCCAGACTAAGATACTTGAAAATCCCAAATTAACGAGTCTATTACCAATTTAATTAAATGCAAATTTAACCCAAGTCCGTTAGACACCAGCTATATTTGCTCTAATTATGGATGGGAGAGCAAATATATAGTGAAAACATGTTTGTGTACCCTCAGCTTGAAAACATTAACAAATACTGTTATAGCATCTCTTGTATTTTTACTGTTATTAGAAAGAAAATGTCATTTATTGAGAACCATAATGTGACATGTGTTCAGTTGCAGCACATCATTTTTAACTTTTATTTGCCACGTAGAAGTTGCTGTTGGAAACTAAATTTAGTCACTTACAGGTAATATTTTCAAATGACTTACAGGAGGAGAAAAACAAATATTATATTTAAATCTGCATTTTTTATGAAACAAATCTGAAATCTGATGTTGATAATACCGGTACTTCTAAAGGACATGATTGAAATGCTTCATGAAATGTGGCTTTTTTCGTCAGAACCTTGAAGACTGCCACACCATGAGTCAAGCGCCTTATCCACCTGCAGGGCCTGGATATGGATATGGACCTGGACAACCTTATCAGCCTGGTACGACAACTTGGGAGCAACGTTAAGGGGTGACATATATTACTCTATAAATGGACGTGGCAAGGAGAAACCCAATTCCACCCAAGGGCTTTCCTGTTGAGGAGTAAAATTGATTTGAATTGGCTGGAGTAAAATCTACACCTGTTTCAGGCGTTCTTGAACAGCAGGGCTAAAGCCCAACCAATTTACTCTAATTGATTCAGTATCAGGGGCACCTCCTTTATTTTACTTTGTATATCCACATGCTGCTTGCTGTACAGTGTATGTGCTTTTATAGCGGAGCTCTGCGTGCACTGAGCACCATGGGTAAGACACTGCAGTTTAGACAAAACAAAGAGAAATTTGTGAGACAGCAAAACAAAAATCCAATATTATTAATATTATTAATAATAATAATTACTACTTGTATACTTGTGTCCAACATTGGTGGCCATACTCCAGCTAGTTTACAGCGTACATCTTTGATATTGGACATTCATGTTATGGTCAATTGACACCTGTCAAAACAAGGTGTCTGCTGACCAGTATCACATGCCCATATCACAGGCTCAAGTTTAGAGCTCGTCTGTTTGTTTGAAGTTGACTGCTAACCAGCTACTGGGTTTCGATTGGCTCGCAGCCTCAATCCAGGTTAACTTATCGTCTACTTTCTCAAATCCCATAATACACCTTGTTTACCCCCGAAAAATTTTGCATAATCATTGTTTGCAATAGCCCACTTTCAGGGTTCTCCTTATCAGGCAGTAACCGGTTAAATTTACCGCTTGTAAGAGCACTTATTACCACCTGCAAATGCTCAGAAGTCGCTTATCCTTTGCAGAACTTCCAACATTAACCAATTGCTTTACTGGTTTGAAAAGGTGCCATACCTGTTGCGCTGAAAACTAGGGAGAACCCTGACTTTAAATTAAAATTAAGTCCTAAACAAAAGGCATCATCTCGAGGGTCTGGGGAATAAATATAAGGATTTGTATGTGTTTATTCCCCTGAGCCTCGAGATGATGTCTTTTGCTTAGGACTGAAGTTTAACTTAATGTATCGCAATTTATTTCTTAAGAAAATTGTTTAATGGTTTGCCATTTTATATTTGAATTTTTTGATATCTTGAACACAGATCAATATAAAAATTAATTTTGTAGATTTGGATTATGACTGTGGAATGTTATTACCTTCGATATTAAAAAGTTAATGGGGAAAAAAATTATCTTAAAAATGAATATGTGGATTTCTTATGCATATCTTGAGAACTGTACACTCCTACACTGTATTCCTAAACAACTTCAATAATTTATTATTCATAGCATAACAAATATTAAAATATGAATTAAATCATGTATAATAGAAGCCAACAGATTTCATATATTATGTAATGTCTATATGTATGGAGGATGTATTTATGTTTATTTATAGCACCATATTTTTGTTTAAGTGTCTTACCTACCTGTGGATGCAGCCATTTGTGTGTAGATTTATGTACTTGTTTTGAAAATTTTGTTTTTAATAAAATTTATTATTGCTGTTAGTTTTGGGATTTAAAACTTATCCTTCTATTTTTTCATACCATTGATTATCACTCTTTTCTCCCTTTACACATTAGCCAATGTTCCAGGTCCCTCAGCTCCTCCAGCGGACATGTTTTCACAATACACTGGTTATGAAAATACTCGCTTTGGTGAGTATAATAATTAACAATATTTACCCTGCAGGAACCTCCACTCACGCAAAAGTGGTTGTCAGGGAGTTCCTGCATCTGATCAAATTGAAATTTTAAATAGGAATATTGGTTTTTGAGGAAAGGGGAAAACTCAGGAGAACCTGGAGAAAAACCTCTCAGAGCAGAGTAAACAACAAACTTAACCCACATGTGGCCACGAGTCCAGAGTCGAACCCTGGACACATTGGTGGGAGCCGAGTGCAATCACGCAATCCCTGCTCCCTGTATATATTCAAATATACTTATTATTTCAATGATTAGGGTGTCAGTTGGACTAGAAGGAGATCACATAACAAAGATGGATTAGAACTTAAAGTGTGGGATATCGATTGGGTTATGGACCAGAATTAAGGTTTAAAGAAAACCAAGTTTCTTACATCCAGCTCTTTCCTGGACCAATGCCAACATTATAGACCTTTATTTTTGCAGTGATATATGTAATAAAACTCTTTACGTTTGTCGACACCCAAAACAAGATTGAGTTCAGGCTCACTTCTTTTGGGAATTGGTGGTGGTGCCTCCTGTGGACTAGAAGAATGGGGCTGGGAAAAGGGACTTTTTCTTTCCCCATTCTTCTTGTGTGCTTGTGGTACTCGCTCAATACCCAAAACCAGGTTAAGTACAATGTGCGAGCCAGCGAGCCATGTGAGTCAACATGCGAGTCAACGTTATCAAAAGCTAACCATTTTAAACTTGGTGTTTAGACTTATTAATTAAATTAAAATACCGTTTATCAGCGCTATTTGAAATGGGTGCTTTATATGGATGGTTTTCAATCATGTCATGAGATGGCCATGTTGGTGCACAAAACAATAGCAAATTATGGCTCATGTTTTGCATAACAATAGAGTCAAATTCCCAAAAGACTTTTCTCTCTATTGTTCTGTGCACCAACATGGCCGCTGTGACGTCAGGTGAAAACAGGTGAGTTTGTTGAGACCCACCCAAAACAAGTGAGCCTGCTCATTAATTAGGCTAATGTTGCTGCCTGAGCTTAAGGATTGTTGGCAAAGATGAATATTGTGTGGAAAGGTGAAATGACCTTGGGTGCATTCCATTGGTTTTACTCAAGATTGAATCAGGCGACCTCTAGCTCTAATTCCCAGCATCATTCCACCTGAATTGTCAGTGATCTCGTGTGAGATATTATTTCAAAGCCTGAGAATTAGACTGGACTACCATTCCAAGGATATTGGTCTTGAAATCTCGCAGTATGTACATGCTTGATATGAAATATTTTTATTATCTCAGGCAGTTCATTTGTCCCACCACCTCCGCCATATGTACCACCACCGACAGCACAGATGCCAGAACAGCATTTCCAATCGTGAGTTTGTGTCTACTATAGTATAAGACTAGGTACTATGGAATGTCAATATCATTTGCCTTTATGTGGTTCATTCTAATGTCAAGGCTGTCATAGACTCATAAGCCCACCTAGGAAAGGAAAGGAAAGGAACTTAATTTTAAATTATTTAAGTGTCTAGTCATTCTAGTGCTGGAGCGCTAATTGGGGACACTGTAAACTAAAATTAACAATAACAGTAAATCAAGTCAAATGTTGGTTTTTGAGGAGAGGGGAAACAGGAGTACCCGGAGAAAACCTCTGGGTGCAGAGTAGAGAACCCGGGCCACATTCGTGGGAGGTGAGTTCTCTCACCATTGCGCCATCCCTGCACGGGAATTTAAAGTTTCACGTTTCGCTCATCATCATCATCGTTATCGCCATTATCATCATCACCATATCCTTTACCATCACAGTTACTATAATTCATTTTTTTCTCTGTACAATCTTTATTTATTATCTACCAGTAACTGTTGTTCTAAACCCCTTCAGCAAACAAGTACCAGTAAGTTATTCGTGGAATCTAGCCTTATAGGCTTGGAAATGCATTTGCAAAATGTGTCACTGAGGTCAACATTGTTTTAGGCACCATAAAATATAAATTTGCCTGTATATGGTTTGTTCTAATCGTCAAGGTTGTTGTAGACTTTTTAAGCCCAGCAAGGAAAGGTTTCTCTCATTATCATCATCACCATTGTCAATTCCATCATCATCATCATCATAGCCTTCACCATCTCATTTACTGTCATTTTTTTGCTGTATTTTTTGTGGTCGCCTTATAGGCCGTGCAAATGCATTGCAAAATGTGTCACTGAGGTTAACCTGACCATTCAGTATTGATTTGTAGTTGCACAGCCATAACTGATGAACAAGCCCGAAATGCCATGCTACAGTTTGTCAGCGAGCACTGTTGCTATGGCAAGGCACCAGCACAGGAAATGGTGATCAAGGACATAGTTCCATCCAGTGCTTATCATGTAAGTATTGTATTTTAGCTTAGAGGGCCAGCAGGGGGTGGCTAGTCTGAAATCAGGTTTGACCTCTCCAAAAAATGCCACTATTAAAAAATCAGGCAAAATCTTGCATTAATTAACAGGTTAATTGCAATATACGTGGCTTGCAGGGTCCAGTCACATCTGTGGTGGAGGATGAATCAACACCATGTACCTATTCAACACTGTGCATATTTGTCCCAAACCCCCCAACATAATTTGAGTGGTCAGTCTATTTAATCCAGGTGCCGGTGGTGTTACAGAGTTGGCAATTTTTCTTGCAACTTGTCTCAAAAATTTTCTGCAACAAACATTAAATGTAACAAAACAAATTTATACATGACAGGCGTTTGGGACTGTAAAATGACCGGAAATTTAAAATTACCTCTCCTGGTCTTAAGCTACGAGAGAGCCGTCAAAGTCGCAAAGCAGCGCAAAGCAAAGTTGCAAAGCAGCGAGAAGAGAAAAACCTCTGGCTACCTTGGACTTTAAAATCTCGCTTTCATGCAGACGCCAGGGTCAAGATCTGACCTTCAGATATGATTGGTTTGTTTGATTGGTAATATCGAGGCGACGCGTGATTGCTAAGTTGCCATTGGTCCCTTTTGTAATTATCATTTTGACGCATTTGACAGCTGGCGTGTGCATGAAAGTGAGGTTTTTCTCTTCTCGCCGCTTTCGCAGCTCTCTCATGGCTCAAGAAAAGCCTCTGCGACCAGGATACATCCTCCTCTATTCATTAGGTGTTTGCTTTTACTTGTTTTTATCTTGACAGTATTCTCTGACAAGTTTCTGTGAATCAAGGAAGACTGAGTGGAAATTTGAACCTTACCGAGGTAAGGATACACAAATATAGCATGGCCAAAAACGAATGAAGAAACCACCCATTATCAGTTATCTCCAGGTCCCAGTTGTTCGAACAATCCACCGGATAAATCACTATATCCACTGCACTGGATAACTCAATTGGTTTTTGTAGTGTTAATCCGCTGGATAGTGATTTATGCGGTGGATAAAGATCGTTTGAACAACTGCGGCCAGAAATGCTTGTAATTACATGCACGCCCAATTTTGACATCCAACACAAATTGTCCCTTCAAGCCCAAACCAAAAAGCTCCAAGTTTTTAATGAAAACAATAAAAAGAAACAAAACAAAAAACAATAACAACAAAAATACAATTTAGTAATTTCACGTTGATGTTTTCCCTAGTACGGGAGAGTAATGAACAAAAGCAAGACGCTTGGTGGCGTTTACGTGGGATGCTCGGTTTTTGTAAAATGTGAAGATTGGATGCAAATGTAACTGATTCCTGAAGCTGACTGAGAGTCACGAGGGAGGATTCTAGCTTACTCTTGAGTATACACCTTATTCCAAAATGGCCGCTATTTTAGCATTTTGTTTGCTTGCAAAAAAATTAGCCCTCGTTGCCTTGTTCTTACACTTAAATTTCAAAAGAATATTTAACCTTGATCGAGGCAACAAGGGCTCATTTGCAAGCAAACCACAATAATTTTAAAATGGTGGTCATTTTTGAATAAGGTGTATATTGACTCTTGGTAATACATCATGTAGTCGATAGCTGTTACCACAGCTTACAGCTTCATGTACTTGTAACGTAGTTTCTCAGTCGCATGTTGTGTTTTGTCTCAGGTCAGCCAATTGACAGTCCGGTCAATGGTTCTGCTCCTCTGCCATGGATTATTCCAGTCCAGCCTCCACAAATGTTCGCAGACCACGAAACTAAGCTTGAAGTCCCCCACACTGCAAATATAAAGGTCAGTGTTCGATAGGGCTAAGGGGCCTGTAAGTCTTGGCCGACACTTGTGTGTTAACATTAAGTGTGATTCGTGTAGGTACACATGATTTCGAATGCAGTAGGGAATAATTAAGCACAAGTAATTTATTTTCAAAGACAAACAAAATTCGGGGTAATGCACTGCCAGTTGATTTTAAGTGTAAGTCATTGTTCCAACTGTTGAGTCTTTTGTTTTTCGGTTAGAGTAGTGAGCCAAGGTTGGGGGATTAGGGTTAGGATTAGCGGCGCCAAAGGTGCGCGCAGAGCATCATTAGAAAGAAAGTTTTTTTGTGTTTAAGGCGAACAAGCAGCCCCCCAATAGGTTAAGTGCAATGGCTCCTGGACATAACATCTAATCCCACACCGTATGAGGGAGTGGGTAGTCGCCCAAACAGAGGGTCATTAGAAAGAAAGTATGATAACCCATCTCATGATCTCTTCGAGGAATTTTGGTTTTGGTCAACATACGACCTTACGACTGTATGACCGTCCACTCCTCCATGTATGCCAATTTGACCAGTGTCACGTAACCATATAGTGGGCTCAAGTTTAGATAATCCATAATTGTATCCAGCTAGTTTATAGCGTACGTCTTTGATATTGGACAGCCATGTTATGGTCAATTGACACCTGCCAAAACAAGGTATCCACCGGCCAGTACAGCTGACCATATCCCAGGCTCAAGTTTAGAGCTCATCGAGGTCAACCTTTTTTTAAAGTTGACCGCTAACCAGTTACTGGGTTTCAATCAGATCGCAGGCTCAAGCCAGTTTGACTTATTTGAAGAATAAGTAACCCAGGAGCTCTGCTTTTTGGCTTGGCTAAATCTATGTATTACCTTACGAGAGCTGCTACGTCACCCCTATTTTGGTGGAAAATAGATAGGAGTGGAGATACCCGCAGGAAACAGGGTAATGAGGTCCCTTGCAAATGTGGTACTTGGATAACTCAGTAAGGTCCAAAGGTTTTAACTTTATATTTGTCTTCCATTTTCCCAAATTTGAATCCAGTGTGCTTTGTAAACAGCTAACTATTATAGTCTTAAAACTGCCTCCTGAAAATTAGGGTATTTAATCCATTGTCAAGTTTGATTTGAAATATCTCTTTCGTTGCTCATTCTTGTAGAGCACATCTGACGATATCCATGTTGAACAAGCAATATAAAATATTGAGGATAATAGATAACCTCGTGGGGATACAAATTTTATCTTCGAGTGCTGATGGTATCTCACTTGTTTGCTGCGCTCACTTAATAATAATATTAATGATGATAATAATAATAATAATAATAATAATAATAATAATAATAATAATAAAAAAACTATAAAATCTTGAGTTGTAAAATGGTAAAATTAACTAAAGGAAACCTTGTTGATGCGCGATTTAAAACCAGTGCTTAATGAAAATGTTAGCAGTGAGAAACTTCTTCTCTACTAGCCATATATATATTTTCTAGCAGATTTAACTAGGTCTGTTTATTTTCATTTATTTTTTCACTGTTATTACTTTCCTTATTTGGTATTAGTCTTGTTTAAAATCGATTGTACTTTAGGTAACCGTTACTTCTGAAGATGCGTGTTGGAGCATACATGTACGAAACGTCAAGTTGATAAAAAGTTTTACAACATGCGTTGTCTCGTTATGTTAAGAACCGCAGTTTGTTTGTTATTTTTACTCAAACAAATAACTCCAAGTTCACAACTGAGATGAACTGCACTTGCTATCTATTCTTTTTAATTCGTAGATATTGCTTTTTTGATTCCATACATTCTCTGTAAGTTTGTGTCTTTGGAATTACAGGAAATGTATGGCAGAAACTTTATTTAATAAAATAACTTCTACAATAGCCATTCTCTCCAACTTTCTTCTGCCGCACGTTTGAGCGCATATCTTCTGTTTTGGAAAGTGAAAAAACCCAGCATTTGCATATCATGAATACTTTTCATCTTTTTGAACTTCCACACAGACCTCTGAATTTCTCTCCATCTTACCCTGATTACCCATGGTGCACTCAAGGGCGTGAACTCGTTTGTTAATAACACCACTGTGCGGCCACGCGAATTTGCGCGTGAACAGAGTGAATTAATGTTATTGGCTGACATGTTCGTAACCATGACGATATCAATGTCCTGCCATGTGGAAGATAAAGATAGTTTCTTTATTTTGCATGACGAAGATGTCAAATTTTATGAACAAGAAAGATCCCGGTATATCATCGAAATCTAGCTACATATATATATATATATATATATATATATATATAGAAGATTTAGCTCTACACTTATGTGTATTGAGCACTATTTAACAGTGTTAGCAGCCTTATTATTATTATTATTATTATATATATATATATATATATATATATATATATATATTAATATTACTAAATATTTACCGTAATGTCTACTGGTCGCTTGTTGCAGCCGTGCCATGATTGCAAAGCAGTGGGATATAAACAGTGTTATGAATGCCATGGGCAAGGATCGGTAAGCCTTACTTGTCATAACGTTGCATAACCATACCGTAAAATCGCCTATATCACTTTGGGGCCTACGGTTTATCGTTTACTATTGTGCCCAGAGGCAAAATATAGTTGTACGCAAAACTCAGTACTTGCAGTATGTTACATTTCCAAAAAACCGTGGCCACACTGCTGTACAATTTGAATTTGCGTTTCCTCAGTTTCGTTTCTGTTTCGAGTGGCACACTCACCGTATCCGCCATGATCAATCCCCTACTCCTTAATTTCCAACGACTCCAAACTATGCTGATTACTGCAACGCCCTAATTCATATTCAGTGCTATCCCCATAATTTGTATGATGTACCCTATGTTGTCAGGAAGCCCATAGCTCATACGCCCCCGGCTTGTATATAGGCTTCCTTGTCATTACCACCTTAAAAATTTGTAGTCGATCGTCTTTAAGTTATTGTAAATTTCTAGTGTACTGTTTTTTTTCTCTTTATTTTATGTGGTTAATGGCAAATAAATAAAATGAATCGTTGAATTGTTTTTGTTCTCTGCCCGCTTCGACATCAATTGCCTTTTGCTAAAGGTGCTCCGTTGTAAACGGGCTTTCCTCTACCAGGGCCCTCAACTCTGAGTTCTGCGTACAGCTATACTTAACAGCGGGGGAAGCTGTAATGTCAACTATTACTAGTTACAACATTGTGGCGACAGGTGGCGAGATGACAGTCTGTTCTTTTTCCTTTTTTGCTCAGAGGCGATGTATCAGATGCAATGGTACTGGGCGTGTGCAACAAATGGACCAAAATGTGCAATGTACCGTTTGTTTTGGTTCAGGATTTAAAAGGTACTTCAACAGAGGCATTGAATCAATAGTAAAAGCAAGGTGACACACGCTAACACCAACCCGGTGTGGCCAACTCATCACGCATGCCCGCAACCATTTCAATCACTGCTTGTTAAACCCGCATCGAGGTACATGAAGAAGGGACTTCTATAGCAATTGAGTTAGACTACGGTATTTCGCTTACGAATCCTGGATCGTTCCAGTCCGTTGTGAGAGCTAACGGTTTGTGAAGCGGTTTATTTGAAATTATAGTTTTGTCTTGTGCCCAAAAAGGACTGGAACGTCCCAAGATTCACTAGGAACTTGCTGTGAGCAAAATGGTCTAATGATTGCATGACTAGCAATGACAATACTCGGGAACTCAATTATTTTATAGACAACCTTAATCTGTTCTTGTTATTAATTCCTTTTTATACCATGGTGAGTATTTATCGTCTTGTTGGTCTTTGGAATTTAGGGAAATTCTATGGTGTTTATTGAAATTCGTCATGTCGGCCTCACGTTAAAGGGGCTTTGTCAAGAAAGTTAGCCAAATTTAGTGTCTGTAACCTGGCAACCAAATGAAGCGAAACTTAAAGTGCCACTACGACGAAAATTTATGGTTTTCTTTTCGGATTTTTCCAACGTCAATTAAGTCAATTTGTTCAAAATAATACAATGCATTAAAATTTGGAACGATAGAAGCAAGATAAGTTGGGAAATAGCCATCCAAAAACCACTAAAAATCTGTCCGCCATTACTCGGACGACATTGGAGAAGCCTGCGATTATTTTGTAAGCGGTCTTCACGCAAGACTTGGCTCGTGACGTCATACGCGCATTGCTTCGTGGCGTCTGACAAAGCGAAACAAGTCGATCAAGGAGTAGTGTACATAATATCGGCAAAAAGAAGCTCGGCGATCTCTCACATCTCATAGATGGCATGGGAAATGAGCCGCGTTTATTTTGATCGTTGCGCATATGAAGTCAGACCCCAGGCGATCCAGCTAGACCCAACCCTTTTTCTCGCTCACGGTCATTTGCCGTTCGAGAAATGGCGGACAGCGAAAACCGAAAAACTACGTTACAATAATCATACTTCCCGTGGGAATTTTGAGATAAAAATTGGCATGATACCTATTTAGTACGTCGATTTTCAAAATCTAAAGAAAAAAGGACATGCAAAATTTTCATCGTAGTGGCACTTTAAAAGTAGCTACTTAAACGTCGAATAAAGGTTTCAATGAAATAGAAAACAATACAAAATAAAACGGAGGCTGGGATGGGCAAAATTGAAGAAGATTAAAGTGGATTGCAATTGGTGTGTTCTAAAACTGTCTATTGTTTGTAACTTTATTAAACTAGTGCTTCCATGTTGGAAGGAATGTGCTGAGACTAGTTTTATTTGAGATTTTACAGCAGAGCAATTCTTACGGAAGGAGAAGCTGCTGTTACAATTGTATGCATAGACACTCACTCACTCACTCACTCAGACACGAAATCCTGAAATCGAAAATCTAGCTGGAATATATCCAGTACCAGCGGTAACCCATGGATGAGAAAGCGGTTGGCAAGATTTGTGTCCCTCTGCTCGCTTGGCGACCCGCGGCAATTATGTATGCTCGACAGAGATTTTTAAAATAAGGCTTTGATGATTTGTGTTGTTTAAAAGTGATTTCTAAGGTTTACGTTTAAGTTGTATATTGCGAGAAGGGGCGAGTAATTGGTAAAACTACACAAAATGAACTGAACTGCCGTGACACAATCCCTGCAAAGAGACGGAAAGAATTGTGGCGCCCGAAGTACTCCAAAAGGCTTGAAGTTCGAAGCGTTTAAGCCTGGTTTTCACTAGTGACGTAAGCATATGCTCAAGAACAAGTGCAAACATAGCAGCTCTCATTTCACCGTGAAAACGGCCTTGGCGTAAGCACAAACACGAGCTTGCGCACAAGGATCAAAATGTTTCCTTTTGTTTTGCACTTGCTTGTGTTTGTGCTTGCGCTCTGGCCGTTTCTGGCCAATTGGCCATTTCTGAGTTCGTGTCTGCCTCCTCTTCAAAGCGAGTCTGAGTGCGCAGTTTTTGTGATGGTAATTAGTTCTACTTTACATATGAATGAAAACTGTTTTCATAAGAAGAACTTCGCACTTAGACTCGCTTTGAAGAGGAGGCAGACATATGGCCTATTAAAGCACCCGTTCCAGATTCCCAGCGTCAGAACATTTACATTTTTTTTCCGCATGTGTCGACGTTAGTTTTCGCTTAGCATAAACTTCATGTGCCTACGCTTGTGTTTGCGTCGCTAGTGAATACCAGTTTATAAGAAACACACGCCTGGGCTCAAAACTTTCTTGTTGAGTTTTGACCTTTTGATTTTTTCTGTTTGCAGGTGTAATGTGTGTAATGGCGACGGTCGCGTTAAATGCCCGACTTGCCTTGGAAATGCTCAGTTGAAGACCTTTATCGAGATGACAGTGAAATGGTGAGTTTCTTAAATCCAAACATAGTCTCCAGGTGATCTGGTGACGTAATTCGGAGGACTGGGGAGAAAAACTTTAGCTCCGTATCCCACAACCACGCGCGGCCTTATTTTTTAATTCAACATGGCAGAGGCGAGGTTAGATCTCGTCGTTTCTACTTGAATGTGTATTCAGTAACAGGAAATGTGGTAGACACATAATGATCTGTTGAGTTTTGGCGATGGAAGGTACTGCTTCCGACTCCTCCA